>NC_134092.1:129721716-129819609 GCF_000715075.1 Nicotiana tabacum
AAGATAAAATAAAAAGGTTAAAGTTCTAAAAATGTGTACCTGTCCATGCACCATTGCTTTCATCGTCACAATTGTCAATGGTCAACGGCGAAAGTTGACCTACCGGAAAAACCAGTTTCTGGTGAATCTCTTCGACCAAATGCAACCATTCCGGTTCAAATTCCGAGCAGCTTCTAATGAGCAAAACATCACAACTCTTTATACCAGCACCAAACCGGTAAATATCAGATGCTTCAGACATATTACCGGTAAAACTATCTTTCATCCTTAAAACCTCGTACAATCGAAAAGCCACAGTCGTAGGAAAATTCACCCATTTTGGTGAAGCTGTAAGAACTTCGGGTTCATCTAAGGTACCATAGCCGGAAATTAAAACCGGCGCCGGTCCAAGAAAACCCAACACGGCGGCGATCATAATAGAGAAAAATGCACTTGAAATATTAAGTTCAGTAGCAATTGGACCGGCCCAATAAGCTGCGAAATCGAAGAAAATCCAATCCGGTTTATTAGTTTGAAGAAAATGATGAATAGAATCGCGCATGGCGTCATAAGCTATTTTTAGATACTGGACTTTATCATATGGTAAGTCAGTGGTAGCTTCGGCGTCTTTTGGTAGATTTTCTACTGGTTGAAGTGGGATTTTCACGAAACGTATAAAAGGTGATATATGTGACGGTAATTTTGGAAGGCGATCGATGTTTCGTGGAGTGGAAATGAAGGAAATTTTGTGACCTTTAAGAGCTATATGCTTAGCTAGTTCTAAATATGGAAGGATGTGACCAAAGGCTAGCCATGGAAGCATAGCTATGTGGAGCTTTCTGTTTTCAGTAGCCATGGGAATTATTTTTACGTGTGATATTTGAGTTTGATCATTCACCTTCATTTATATGGTGAAGAGAGAGAGTTTGTACACCACCAAAGTGAAGATTTAATTCTTATTATTTTAAGGGGTCGTTTGGTAGAATGTATTAAGGAAAATAATATATGTATTCAAAGGCGGACCTACATGGTGGCTTGAGAGGTCACATGACCCCGTTAGCCTCGGCATAAATCCTGTATATACATATTATATATATTTGTACATATATATGGGACCTCTTAAATATTTTAAGTGTGCCCCTAAAACAAAGAGGTGGATGGGAAAAGTGGTTACTTTGGCCCCTTTAATTCCCAACTATGATGAGGACGCTGGTTTGAAACACCCCCCCCCCCCCATATATAATTTATATTTAATAGCAAATTGCTTTATCTTTTACTTTTATCTTCTTCTTTTTAAAATTCAATTATAATTTAGTACTAATATATAATAGTCAACTTTATTAATATTTTAGTTCTTTGAATACAATATTTTTTTTTACTTTTATCTTCTTCTTTTTTATTTCATTTATAGTTTAGTACTAATACATAATAGTCAACTTAATTAATTTTATTTTTTTTCTTTCCATAGTACTCATTTTGCGAAGAAATGTCTCTTATATATATATATATATATTTTTATCGCTGGTTATTAGCATACAGTGATGCTCTATATATATATATATATATATATATATATATATATATATATATATTGTTATTTTTATCACTGGTGATTAGCATACAGTAGTGTGCCCCTGTCTTGCTCAAATTCTAGGTCCGCCTCTGCACGTATTAGCTTTAGATTTATCCCTTGTTTAATACTCCGTCCGTTTCAATTTATGTGAACCTATTTTCTTTTTAGTCTGTGCCAAAAAGAATGACCACTTTCCTTATTTGGAAATAATTTACATTTATGCAATGATTTATAGCCACACAAGATATATGTGCCTCATTTTACACCACCAATTCAAAAGTCATCTCTCTTTTGTTAAACTCCGTGCCTAGTCAAATGAGTTCACATAAATTAAAATGGAGGGAGTAGTATTTTTCAACCTACGTATAAGTAATACCTGTATTAGTTATACATTTTATTCAGTACTATTCATATACTTAGCAAACTATGGCATTAGCAATACTATAATTTTTAGTACATGGATAAGCATGTATAAAGACAAAACTGTCATATTCAGTACCAGGGGCGGATGCACGTAGGCCCAAGCAGTGTCACGTGTGTCGCACCTCCTTTTTCCGCCCCCGCGAGGGGTGAAGGAGTTTTTTCCAATTAAAGGACAATCGAAACGGGATTTGTTTATTTATTTCAGAGTCGCCACTTGAGAGATTTAGGGTGTCCCAAGTCACCAATTTAATCCCGAATCGAGGAAGAGAATGACTCTGTATTACAGTCCGCAAACCAGAAATCTGGATAAGGAATTCTGTTAACCCGGGAGAAGGTGTTAGGCATTCCCGAGTTCCGTGGTTCTAGCACGGTCGCTCAACTGTCATATTAGGCTTGTTTATCTGATTTTATACAATTATGAGCTCATGTGCAAATTTTAACTCTTTACCGCTTTTATTATATTTTTAAAGGAATGTGAACATCGTTTAAAGAATATGTCTTTGGATTGCGTCACATGAAATGCATCCGCAATCCGAAACATATTTTATTCAATGTTTTGGGATTTGGATTTGGGTTGCATGAAATGCACACCCGAGTTTAAGAAGGTAAGATTATTAAAATATGCCTAAAGAGTCTAACGCGTTATTATCTTTGGGGAAGGTAGTGAAATTCACTAAACAGTCCATCCCGAATTCTAAATATTTAATTAAACGTTTATTGAGGGCCCCGCAGTTGGTGCGTTTTATTGGGCGAGGCTCATCTCATTTTATTTTTAAAGGACAGTCCTAAAATGCCTACATTTTTCTCTATTAAATTTGTCTCTACAAAATAAAAGAGAAAATATCCTAATTTATTTACATGCTTGAGTTGTTATAGATGGGTTTCGAATATGATTCATAAAATCTGAAAATGATGCAAACAGGACAGTCTGTTGCCAATGCGGGCGCAGGCCCAACGTGTATGACATAAAACTAGACCTGGGCCGTCTTATTCACATGTTACTACCTAGTTACATTATACTAGGCATGTTCTCAGTTTGTCAAATTAAAAAAACTTAGCAATCTAATTTTAATCCTAGACCATTTACATGCTGAAATTAACCAATATTTTTTAACTAAACAATATTCCTACCAAGTTCCGAAATGGTCTATTTGTTTGATTTTTAACTAAACGGAGTTACTACACTATTTATTTATTTTTAGGCAATATATAGATAGTTCATCCATTAAGCTATCGTCAGATGTTCAACTATATATATTAAACAGCTACATGATTCTGATTTTTGTAAACTAAATAATTTATATATACAAATAAAATTCAGAATATAATTAAAATAAATTTAGAACTTCAACTCTTCATTTTCGTATTCATGCTTCATATTTCAGTTTACAGTAACCAACGTGTCAGTTGTGTACCTGATATTGGAAGCAAAAGAAAAAGGGAGATCAGCAGAAATTCAGTAGCATACAACAACAGCAACCCCAGCAACCAGCAATGAGAAACCAGTGAAGGATTTTAAAACTCAAGATAAAAATCCAGAAACACCAACAACAATCAACAGACAGAAGCCAAGGGAATCTTTTCAGATTTGAAAGACTAATTAATGTTCAACCCTTAATTTCTGAATCCGTATATCAGAATATTTAAATTGTATATCACGTGTATATTATTCTTCTCTTGAATTTCCAGAATGTTTTTCTTTTTATTTTTTGGAGTCTTAGTATTTTCGGTATTTTTCTCTCTCTTAAAATTCAGCTCCCTTTTTTTTCTCTCTCCCTCTCTTCCTCTTCTTTTTTTTTATCTCCTTTTTATTCTATTCTCCCTTTAAAATCTGATCAAGTCCCCCTATTTATCCCAATCTTTCAGCATTTTTTAAACATAAAACCCACTATCTTCCCACTCACCCTCTTTTAATCCCACTACCTAATGTTTTGTCCTCCATTACATTAAACAAATACCCCATTATATCTTGTCCTCCATGCTTATATTAAACAATTGCATTATCCCCCACCATTATATCTTGTTCCCCCATTATTGATTATTTTAATATTATCTTAATCTTAATGGACAGAACACTCAAAATAAATATTTATTCAGAATTTTAATTCCAAAAATACCCCTCTGACCTTACTGAAATTATCATTTTGACCCTGAAAACATTGTAATTTATCAATCTACCCCGTCAGCTATAACAAGTTCAACTAATCAATTCTAACCAAAATATAGCAGCTATAACCAATTCCTAATCAGATTTTATGAACAAACTCAAACTATATGATGAACAACAAGAAACAACTGGAATTATTTTGGTTGAACAATCTTTTTAAACAACAAATCTAATTTCAGATTCAACAATAATAACAAACAAATAAATTCAAAGCATGAGCTCAAATTCAAATCAAACTTAAACAAAAATAAATAAACAGATTCAAATCACTAAACTCAAATAATCAATTGATCTTCAAATTAAATCCAACAAAATACAACAAAGATACATGATTCAAACTAAATCAAAAAATTAAAAATCAAAACATAAACTCACATTAAATCACTGAATTAAAAACGAATTTCAAACAAAATGAAACGAATTAAATCTATGTTAAACAACAAACAACGGATTCAAGCGATTTAAACTAACACTCTTCTATATTAAAATTAAATCCTTTTAAATTAATAAAACAAACTGAAAAATAATTAATTGAATCTTCAACTTAAATCTAGCAACATTATAATTAATCTAATCAATTTCTACCTAAAAATAAATAAGAAAAATGAAACAAACTGAATAAAAATAAAGAACAAGAGTCAAACATGTAATGATTTCAGATATGAAAATATCAAACAAATTACGGACGGGAACGAAACTTAAACCAAACTAACCGGATCGGAACGATGATGAACTTGAACGAAAACAAATCTGCCCGGAAACAAATATCGCACCTAAATAACTCGACGCCGAAGACGACCACGAACGGACCATCGAAGAAGATGGTAGTTTGGTGTCGTTTGAAAAATGAAGCAGAAGGCGAAGAGGCGGTGAAGCAGTAGACGCAGTCACGCAGCAGTAAAGCAGTAGCAGCTGCTACTGCTGAACATGGAGCTTGACTGAAGCAGAAGCTCGTCGAGGGTCGTTTGGCCGCGATGAAGAAGAAGCAGCAGCAACAGCAGCATCGACGGAGGGCTGCCATGGATGAAGGTTTTGAGCTAGAAGAAGCAACGATTTGGACGTGAAGGTGAGGAAGAAGAAGATGAAGACGAGGCAGCCATGGGAGCTCGACAAGCTCGTCAATGGCGGATAGGAGAGGAAGCTGTTGGACGAAGAAGAAGGAGCAGCAAAAGGGGTGACGAGCAGCTCTGCTGGGTGCGTCAATGGTGGACCACGGAGGAGGGGTCGTTTGGAAGTGAGGTCGTCGAGCTGCTGATGGTTTGGAACAAGGGGGTGAAGAAGCAGATGGTCTTGTTCAACGTGAGGGTCTGTTATTGTTTTGTTTTCAAACTGGTTCCTGGAGTGGGGTTCGACGGAGGGTTGGCTGCGTTTTTTATTGAAGAAAGAAGATGAAGAAGCTGTGAGGAAGCAGCCATGGACGTTTGAGGGGCAGCCATGGATGAGTTTGGAGAAAATGGAGAGGAAGAGAGAGGGGCGGCGGGTAGCTTTAGGTGTTAGGGTTTTTGGAGTGGAAAAATGAAAAAAATGGGAAGATAGGAGTGGGGTCGTTGGGCTATGGGGCAGACCGGGTCGACCCGGGTTAAAATAGACCGGGTCATGGGGAAGATTGGGTATTTTTTGGGCCTGTGGTTTGAAATTTGGAGAAGAGGCCCAATTCCGGTTTTATATTTTTGCTCTATTTTCTTCTACTTTCTAATTAATAAAACTAAAATTCTAAATTAAGTTATAAACTAAATTAACTTATCAAAAATACTAATTAATTCCAAATAACTATTATCGCATATTTAAATAGCAATTAACGATAAAATCGCACAATTTAGACGTTAAATGCTAAAATGCAACGTACATTATTTTTTTATGATTTTCTCATTTTTGTAAAACAAACTTAAATAAATACTAAATGAAAATGCGACATATTTTATATTTTTATTAATTTAAACAAATAAACATGCACAGACAAAAATACAAATAATTATACAAAAATACCACAAAAATTCAAAAATTGCACATCAAGGAAAAATCGTTTTATTTTGAATTTTTTGGGAGTAATTCTTTCATAAGGCAAAAATCACGTGCTTACAGCTACCCCTCTTTGCCCGAAGACACGAAGGATTTTCGTGCAAAGATAAAGTGAGCGATTTTGCCCATCCGAGTACTCCGTATGAAGCATTTTTTGAAAAAGATTTGACCGAACCTTTGCTTCAGAGGTTTCCTACATATCCTGGGCTAAACAGGAATCAGGTCAATGTAGTTCGGGAAGTTTTGGTAGCTGGGACTACCATGGGACTGCAATGTTACTACTGTTGTATGCTACTTTTACTTGTTTGCTGACCTCCTTATTACACCATGCTTAAAAGAAAAATCAAGAAGTTAGGCTAGACTACGGATTACAAGATCCCATCTATCTTCCATTTGTTCTTGATGTTTTGCTTTCTTGTCGGCTTGCGTCGATTCCGGTGCTTCTTTCTTCCGAGAACTGACGGGGGTGACACCGACCTTTTGCTACTCTGAATACCAATTCTCACTGTCTGGTTCGGTCCGCTGGAGATATGGCTTTCTTCATTTAGGCTTTGTTATGCTAGGCATAATTCAATATTCACAGGCTGCTTCTTTCAAGTCCATTTTGACTCGTGCACTTGATTTTGCGCTGGGATCCCTTGTTGCAACCTTCCGCTTTCCGGTGCTGGGGATTTTTATTGTTTCCCGTTGGGGATTCCTATTGGATTCTTCTGCTTTACTGACTTGCAATGTATTCCTCTATTATATGGGTGGGCTCCCAACTTCAAACAACAACTTTGAAAATAAATTCGTCATTCCTCTCTTCAGGCGGGCTTCTGACCTCAACAACAACTTTGAAAATAAAATACCATTCCTTTCTTTAGGCTGGCGAGATTTCAAAAAAAAATAAAAATAACACGACATTCTGTTCTTCAGGGGGGGCTCCTGACCTCGACAACATTTTTTTTTGAAAAATAAATCGCCATTCCTCTCTTCAGGCGGGCTCCTGACTTTAACAAACAACTCTGAAAATAAAATGTCATTCCTTTCTTTAGGCTAGCTCCTGACTTCAACAACTTTGAAAATAAAATGTCATTCCTTTCTTTAGGCCGGCGAGATTTCAACAACTTTTTTTAAAAAAAAATAAAATGTCTTTCCTCTCTTCAGGCGGGCTCTTGACTTCTTCAACTTACAATTTAACAACCTCCGTTCTACAGGCGGGCTCCTGATTTCAACAACAACCTTGAAAAATAAAACGTCTTTGCTCTCTTCAGGCGGGCTCCTGACTTCAACAAACAACTTTCAAAATAAAAACGTCATTCCTCTCTTCAGGCGGACTCCTGACTTCAACAACAACTTTAAAAATAAAATGTCATTCCTTTATTTAGGTTGACGAGATTTCAACAACTTTTAAAAATAAAACGCCATTCCTCTCTTCAGGCGGGCTCCTGATTTCAACAACTTTTGAAAAATAAAACGCCTTTCCTCTCTTCAGGCGGGCTCCTAACTTCAACAAACAACTTTTAAAAATAAAATGTCTTTCCTCTCTTCAGGCGGGCTCCTGACTTCTTCAAATTACAATTTAACAACCTCCGTTCTACAGGCAGGCTCCTGATTTCAACAACAACCTTGAAAAATAAAATGCCTTTCCTCTCTTCAGGCGGGCTCCTGACTTCAACAAACAACTTTGAAAATAAAAATGTCATTCCTCTCTTCAGGCGGGCTCCTGACTTCAACAACAACTTTAAAAATAAAATGCCATTCATTTCTTTAGGTTGGCGAGATTTCAACAACTTTTAAAAATAAAACGTCATTCCTCTCTTCAGGCGAGCTCCAGATTTCAACAACTTTTGAAAAATAAAACGCCTTTCCTCTCTTCAGGCGGGCTCTTGACTTCAACAAACAACTTTTAAAAATAAAACGTCTTTCCTTTCTTCAGGCGGGCTCCTGACTTCTTCAACTTAAAATTTAACAACCTCCGTTCTACAGGCGGGCTCTTGATTTCAACAACAACCTTGAAAATAAAAACGTTATTCCTCTCTTCAGGCGGGCTCCTGACTTTAACAAAAACTTTAAAAATAAAATGTCATTCCTTTCTTTAGGTTGGCGAGATTTCAACAACTTTTAAAAATAAAACGTCATTCCTCTCTTCAGGCAAGCTCCTGATTTCAATAACAACTTTAAAATAAAAATGTCATTCCTTTCTTTAGGCTGGCGAAATTTCAACAACTTTTAAAAATAAAACGTCATTCCTCTCTTCAGCCGGGCTCCTAACTTCAATAACAACTTTAAAATAAAAATGTCATTCCTTTCTTTAGGCTGGCGAAATTTCAACAACTTTGAAAATAAAATGTCATTCCTTTCTTTAGGTTGGCGAGGTTTAAACAACTTTAAAATAAAACTTCATTCCTCTCTTCAGGCGGGCTCCTGACTTTAACAACAACTTTGAAAAATAAAACGTCTTTCCTCTCTTCAGGCGGGCTCCTGACTTCAACAAACAACTTTGAAAATAAAAACGTCATTCCTCTCTTCATGCGGGTTCCTGACTTCAACAACAACTTTAAAAGATGTCATTCCTATGGGTAAAATAAACTTAGGAGGAAATGTCTTTCCTATGGGTAAAACTAAACTTAGGAGAAAATGCCTCTCCTATGGGTGAAAATAAACTTTTAGGAGGAAATGCATCTCCTATGGGTGAAAATAAACTTAGGAGGAAATGCATCTCCTATGGGTAAAAACAAACTTAGAAGGAAATGCATCTCTTATGGGTAAAATAACTTATGAGGAAATGCATCTCCTATGGGTAAAACTAACTTAGGAGGAAATGCCTCTCCTATGGGTAAAACTAACTTAGGAGGAAATGCATCTCCTATGAGTAAAATAACTTAGGAGGAAATGTCTCTCCTATGGGTAAAACTAACTTAGGAGGAAATGTCTCTCCTATGGGTAAAACAAACTTAGGAGGAAATGCATCTCCTATGGGCAAAATAACTTAGGAAGTGCGTCTCCTATTGGTAAAACTAAACTTAGGAAGTGCGTCTCCTATTGGTAAAACTAAACTTAGGAAGTGCGTCTCCTATTGGTAAAACTAAACTTAGGAGGAAATGCATCTCCTATGGGCAAAATAACTTAGGAAGTGCGTCTCCTATTGGTAAAACTAAACTTAGGAAGTGTGTCTCCTATTGGTAAAACTAAACTTAGGAAGTGCGTCTCCTAGGGGTAAAACTAAACTTAGGAAGTGCGTCTCCTATGGGTAAAACTTTAATGATTTTAAACTAGGAAGTGCGTCTCCTATTAATGAAATCTTAACTTAGGAAGTGCGTCTCCTATGCGTGAACCATTTCCTTCTTACAGGTATTTACTTACCTGTGTTGTCTTCCCTTGAAACTGCTGGGGATTATTTTGCTGGGGATGAATTTTCCTTTTATTCCTTACCCACTCTGGGTTGTCCGACCCTCTTGAAACTTGGTCGAAACTCTGTCGAGTATGCTTCTACATCTCGACGATCCGCTGGGAATAACACTGCGAACTGCTGAGTAACCCTGCTAGGGACAACACTGCTGAGGATAACTCTGCTGAGTAAATATGTTATCTTCCTCCTTCCAAAACTACTTTCTTTTAAGTAGGATGTTTCATTCCTCTGCAAACTACTTCCCCTTTTTTTTCCTTTTTTTTTTTTTGCTAGCTTCTTCCTTCGAAGACTACCTCCCTTAAGACTCGTTTTGCCTTTCCCCGAAAGGAACCACTGAGGATACCGATTTTCACCAAACTTGTGTTGGACTCCTCAAAACTGCTGGGGATAACACTGTTGGGAAATTATTTACTTACCTGTTGGGGGATAAAATGTTATCAGCTGGGGATAACGCTGTCGAGGATAACACTGCTGGGAGATTTTGATTCCTTCAAAACTAGTGTTTCACTCTTCTGAAGGATGCTGGGAATGATACTGGCCTTTTGCTTTTTCCGAGCACAAGTTTCATCCTTTTGTTCTGTCCGCTGGGGGAACAAATTCCTTTATTAAAACTTGTTATGCTGGGGATAAAACTGGTTCAAAGACCACTTCCCTTGAGACTGGTGCTATCTTTATTCTTCCCCAACTGGGTATCTGACTTCCAGAAAATTTTCTAAATGAAAGGAAAATTTTCTGCCCCAGTTTGACAATCTCCCTTATGGCATGAGGAAATTTTTTTGCCCCAGTTTGACAATCTCCCTTATGGCATGCATTTCCGTCATCAATGTCATTTCCTCTACCTGTTTCAAATCAAACAAAATTTGTTAGTTTAAAACGCGGTGGTTGGTCATGATACTCCTACTGGGAGGGTTTTTCCCTTTCTCCTTCCCTGCTCTGCGTTCCAAAACTTATTGGGGGTGATATTATTTGCTGGGGATAATCCCTTTCTGCTGGGGATATCCCTCTTCTTTCGTGGCATAGCTCGGAAACTGGCATTTCCCCGACCTTTTAGGCTAGTATGAATTTCCCACACCATGCTCATTGCTCTCCTTGCTTTGTCCACGGGCCTCGGCCTTGAGGTTTATAACATTTGATTTCGGCAAGGATATCCCTCTTGACACTCGTCAATCCTTTTGTCAATTCCCTTTTGCTGGGGATATCTTTTTTTTGACACTGGCCTCGCGCTTGTTCCTTGCTGACTATACCACTTGGATGTACTAGTCAGATCTCATTTTGCATGATTGGAAAGTTGATGGCCTATTTTGAAGTCAATTCTCACTTGTTCTGACCAAACAGACTCTACTGGAGAATTTTTCTATGAAAGGAAAAGATAAAAGGGAACAGAATAAAAAAGATAAAGGAAAAAGATGACTCTTTAACAAAAGAGAAAACCTATCAAACGCAGATACCGACTCTAATGGTCATGATATGCATATGTGGCCTATCCTCCGCCGTCAATCGTCTTTCAAGACCTTCAATTGGCGATTCCCCATCTGATTCTCAATCTTATTCGACTTGTAGTGCCCGAAGGGTTTTCACTATCAAGCCTCTCTCATTTTGGTTTTTCTCTCAGCTTTCATCGCCTTACGGTGTCCGTAAAGATTTTCACCGATAAGACTCTCTCATTTATATCACTTTCCAGCTGGGGATTTGGAGTGTTGCTGATATGACTCTCTCTACTGGGGATTTAGAGTCCTTTCTGTTGTGGATCAGAGTGTTATGTTCATCGGTAAGACTCTCATTTGTAATGACTTGGCATCTTTTGAAGACTGATCAGAAGGTCTTTCTTTGGACCGTAATGTGGGTTTTTGGATAGGGCTAGAAAGAAAGGGTATTAAAGGCTCGACAAAAAACAAAATAAATTTGGGGTTCAAAATTACAACCTTCGGAACCATATGTGCTTACAACAAGCGCAACCCTTGCCCCACTTTCTTGCTTGGGGATTATTTACTTTTGTTATACTACGTTACACTATGCACACTATGCATCCTATGCACATTATGCACCCTATGACCGAGCCGTGAAGCGCCTACGTATCCTCTTTGAGGAATCAGGTCAAACGTAGTTCCCAATTCCTCTTTTTTCATTTGACTTTCCTTTGTTTTTTTGTTATCATTTTTCTTTTCTTTTCTCTTTTTTTTTCTATTTTCTTTTGTCGTTTTGTTGATTTTTTTTTTGAAGTTTTTTCTTTTTCCTTTTCTTTTCTTATCTTTTATGTTTGTGTTTCTACTCTTTGCTACTGATTCCGAAAGAGGGGTATGAAAGAAGAAAATAAACAAGGCTCAAAAGGGGTAACGAAGGATAAAGTGTTTAGGTAGCAGAACGAAACGCCTTCGTCATTCTAGTCTTTAAAACATGCCAAGTGAAAACAACACAATTGAACATAGATTTATAGTCTCTTCTGATGGTGCTGGACTTGACAATTATATTCAACATTTGCTTTTCATTTGTCATTTCTAAAGCACCGTTGGGCGATACTCTCACTCTCATTATCATGAACGACCCTCATGCCAATTTGGCAAATCTTGCTTTTAAACGGTTTTCTTTGTGTTTTACTTGCCCTAGTTCCACATAACTCGAGCTCCGAATAATCTCAACCGTCCTTATTTCCTTTAAATGTTCTGATCACTTTTCCGGGGTTTTACGATTAACTTTTAAGATTAGGCCCAAACTGTGTGCGCATGTCATGTCACTAGAATCGGCGTTGAATAAAAATGATAAAAGAGCTAAACAAAAAGATGACTGGAAATAATAAAAGATCAGATTTGCTTTAGACTACCGGTGGAATGGTTTGAATAACAAGACAAACAAAACAAACCGGAATAAAATCCTAAAACAAACTGGACAAAACTTAAACAAACCGCTATGACAAATGGAAAGATAAGAAAGTTTGACACAAGACAATATCCGGACTACAACCCTAAGAATAATACGGTCAACAGAAATGACAACAAAATAAGCCTCCACAAGCTTCTCTCTTGCTAACCAAGGAACGGAGCGTCCTCCCACTTTATCAAAACTGGCATCTTAGCCACTGAGCTTCGCATCAATACTGCCAAGACCATTACCAGCTTCAATATCATCAACCTCCGTCAACAAGTCCCCAATAGGATTCGAGTGTTTCTGTTATCAGGCCTGATCCCCGCAGAGTGTGTATCATGAGGTGCAAGTAAAGGATTCTGCGCGATATTCTGGGTGTCATTGTCCGGCTTACCACAAACCAACCACCTTAACTTTCTTTGCGAAACAAACATGTTAGAATGGACTCAGTCGGTCCTCATTATTAACATCTTTTTTTTCTTTTTTTTTCTTTTTTTCATTTTCCTTCTTTTTTCGATTTTTTTTCTTTTTTTTGTTGTGGTCGAATCTTATGGAGATTGCCTACGTATCATGACCCCACATGAATCAGACCTTGCGTAGTTCGGACCACAATGAAATATTTTTTTTTTATCAATTTTCATAATAAAACAAACTGGGTTTCAGAGGTTTAAGGATGACTTAAAAACTCGAAAATCAAACAACCCATATATTCTAATCAAAAGCTTTAAAAACTCAAAAACAAAAGGCCAGCTCCCTTTCTCCGTTTGACAAATGCAACTAAACGGTTATTTTTGCAAATGTGGCCCCTTCCAAATTTCACATGAATTTTGAGGCCGGGGAGGATTATTTTATGACACTTTACAAACTTGTCCGTTCTTTTACGAAAATAGCCTTTCGACAACTGAAAGATACTCTAAGGCTATTTCGACAAGAACGGTTTAAGACGCAGCCGAAGCTGGCTCGGCTTATTATGACAAAAATTCAAACTGTATTCACCTGACCGCTGACTCTTTGTTTTTTTTCAAATTACAATAAAAACCTGGTGTTGCAAACACGGCCCTTCAGCGCCTCGGGGACGAAGATTTTTAAGGCTGTGTGGGTCAACTGGACCAAAATCCTAAAAAAAATGACCCAAGGTGGTTGTTTATACAAAGTTAGCCTTCCGGCGTCCCTTTCGGGAACATTCAGCTATTTTTGACAAAAATAACATCACCCGACTTATTTATGACTCTTTTTATCATTTTCCAAAAATAGAAAACTCAATATTGCAAACACGGCCTTTCAACGCCTCGGGGACGAAGATTTTTAAGGCTGTGGGGGTCAACTAGACTAAATCTTAAACATGACCCAAAAAGTGGCTGTTTATGCAAAGTCAGCCTTCCGGCGTCCCTTTCGGGAACATTCGGCTATTTTTGTCAAAACAGCATCACACGACTTATTTATGACAAAATTAAAACTTTGACATATTTTTTGTTTATTTATTTGTTTTTAGTTATTTTAGCAAAAGGGGAGGTTGGACCCGATGAGGGTTGCCTACGTATCTCACATCCGGTGAGAATCAAACCTGCGTAGTTCGGGACATCATGAATAAAGTAAATAAACTATTTTTTTTATTATTATTTTTTAGAACAATTAAAACGACTTTCTAAAGACATCAATAATGGAAAATATTTTTGGATTTTTTTCTTGAAAATTGGGGTCTAAAAAAACTTTTCTAGAAAGGAAATAAAGAAAAATACTTTTTGGATTTATATATATATATATATATATATATATATATATATATTGCAACAAATAATAAAACTACGTTCAACGCAAGACTCTTTTTATTTTCATTTTTGGCATTTTTATAAACAAATAAATAAATAAAAAACCATTTTAAAAACAAGACTCTTTTTTCATTTTCATTTTTCATGGCAAGATAAACTATTTTTCTTTTTCTTCTTTTTTTTTTCATTTTAAAAACAAGACAAAGTGAAGATTTTTTTTTAACAAAATGACCAACCTATTCTTCAACCTAAAAATAAGAGATTCTTTTCTATTTTTTTTCTTTTGCTTTTTTGAGTGAAACAAACTATATAAAAAAATATTTTTCTTTTTTTTTCCTTCATTTTTCCCAAAATTTCGGTAGAATTTCGCCAGTATTTGGGGCATTGGTTTTTTTTCCTTCTAAAATAGGCAATTAACTCTCTACACATTTACTTCACTCTTTTTCGCAATTTTCCAATATTCCCGATTTTTCGAAGCCGGTCAGCATGCAAGTCTGAAACAAGTAAATGCATAAAGCACACAGTATGCAGCAGGATGGTCTTTTCACTTCAGGTTGCTAGTCCTAGACAGACCAAACCCCTGTGTTGAGTCCCCTAAGTCAAATGCGCATGATGCAAATAAGCGTTCCTACTAGGGATCCGGCATGTGGCTTTGTTATACTAGGTTCAGAACCTGGGTGTTTGTTCTAGACCTGGCTTACCCGAGCGGACAACTCGAGCCGAGGGGGGGCAGCGTACCGGGAATACAGAAGCTTCACCGGCTTAGCAACTTGTCCGAACCTCGTTCTAAATTGGGATTTGACACTATACAGAAAAGAAGTCGTACGAAGTACACCCTTCTTCATGATTCAGAAGATTCAGAGAGGAGATGGGTTTCAGCACAGTTTATATACAGTTCACGTAATATCAAAGCGGTAAAAGGCAACCAATTAGCACATTGAGCCAAAACATGTAACAAAATCAGATAAACCCAAATATAACAATTTATATAAGCTCAAATTTCTAACCCTAAACCAGTGGTTCTGGGTCAATCTCCCCAGCAGAGTCGCCAGAGCTGTCGTACCTCCTTTTTTCGCCCCCGCGAGGGGTGAAGGAGTTTTTTCCAATTAAAGGACAATCTAAACGGGATTTGTTTATTTATTTCATAGTCGCCACTTGAGAGATTTAGGGTGTCCCAAGTCACCAATTTAATCCCGAATCGAGGAAGAAAATGACTCTGTATTACAGTCCGCGAACCAGAAATCTGGATAAGGAATTCTGTTAACCCGAGAGAAGGTGTTAGGCATTCCCGAGTTCCGTGGTTCTAGCACGGTCGCTCAACTGTCATATTAGGCTTGTTTATCTGATTTTATACAATTATGAGCTCATGTGCAAATTTTAACTCTTTACCGCTTTTATTATATTTTTAAAGGAATGTGAACATCGTTTAAAGAATATGTCTTTGGATTGCGTCACATGAAATGCACCCGCAATCCGGAACATATTTTATTCAATGTTTTGGGATTTGGATTTGGGTCGCATGAAATGCACACCCGAGTTTAAGAAGGTAAGATTATTAAAATGTGCCTAAAGAGTCTAACGCGTTATTGTCTTTGGGGAAGGTAGTGAAATTCACTAAACAGTCCATCCCGAATTCTAAATATTCAATTAAACGTTTATTGAGGGCCCCGCAGTTGGTGCGTTTTATTGGGCGAGGCTCATCTCATTTTATTTTTAAAGGACAGTCCTAAAATGCCTATATTTTTCTCTATTAAATTTGTCTCTACAAAATAAAAGAGAAAATGTCTTAATTTATTTACATGTTTGAGTTGTTATAGATGGGTTTCGAATATGATTCATAAAATCTGAAAATGATGCAAACAGGATAGTCCGTTGCTAATGCGGGCCCAGGCCCAACATGTATGACATAAAACTAGACCTGGGCCGTCTTATTCATATGTTACTACCTAGTTACATTATACTAGGCATGTTCTCAGTTTGTCAAATTAAAAAAAACTTAGCAATCTAATTTTAATCCTAGACCATTTACATGCTGAAATTAACCAATATTTTTTAACTAAACAATATTCCTACCAAGTTCCGAAATGGTCTATTCGTTTGATTTTTAACTAGACGGAGTTACTACACTATTTATTTATTTTTAGGCAATATATATATAGTTCATCTGTTAAGCTATCGTCAGATGTTCCACTATATATATTAAACAGCTACATGATTCTGATTTTTGTAAGCTAAATAATTTATATATACAAATAAAATTCAGAATATAATTAAAATAAATTTAGAACTTCAACTCTTCATTTTCATATTCATGCTTCATATTTCAGTTTACAGTAACCAGCGTGTCAGTTGTGTACCTGATATTGGAAGCAAAAGAAAAAGGGAGATCAGCAGAAATTCAGTAGCATACAACAACAGCAACCCCAGCAACCAGCAATGAGAAACCAGTGAAGGATTTTAAAACTCAAGATAAAAATCCAGAAACACCAACAACAATCAACGGACAGAAGCCAAGAGAATCTTTTCAGATTTGAAAGACTAATTAATGTTCAACCCTTAATTCTGAATCCGTATAACAGAATATTTAAATTGTATATCAGGTGTATACTATTCTTCTCTTGAATTTCCAGAATGTTTTTATTTTTATTTTTTGGAGTCTTAGTATTTTCGGAATTTTTCTTTCTCTTAAAATTCAGATTCAACAATAATAACAAACAAATATATTCAAAGCATGAGCTCAAATTCAAATCAAACTTAAACAAAAATAAATAAACAGATTCAAATCACTAAACTCAAATAATCAATTGATCTTCAAATTAAATCCAACAAAATACAACAAAGATACATGATTCAAACTAAATCAAAAAATTAGAAATCAAAACATAAACTCACATTAAATCACTTAATTAAAAAAGAATTTCAAACAAAATGAAACGAATTAAATCTATGTTAAACAACAAACAACGGATTCAAGCGATTTAAACTAACACTCTTCTATATTAAAATTAAATCCTTTTAAATTAATAAAACAAACTGAAAAATAATTAATTGAATCTTCAACTTAAATCTAGCAACATTATAATTAATCTAATCAATTTCTACCTAAAAATAAATAAGAAAAATGAAACAAACTGAATAAAAATAAAGAACAAGAGTCAAATATTTAATGATTTCAGATCTGAAAATATCAAACAAATTACGGACGGGAACGAAACTTAAACCAAACTAACCGTATCGGAATGATGATGAACTCGAACGAAAACAAATCTGCCCGGAAACAAATATCGCACTAAAATAACTCGACGCCGAAGACGACCACGAACGGACCATCGAAGAAGATGGTCGTTTGGTGTCGTTTGAAAAACGAAGCAGAAGGCGAAGAGGCGGTGAAGCAGTAGACACAGTCACGCAGCAGTGAAGCAGTAGCAGCTGCTACTGCTGAACATGGAGCTTGACTGAAGCAGAAGCTCGTCGAGGGTCGTTTGGCCGCGATGAAGAAGAAGCAGCAGCAACAACAGCATCGACGGAGGGCTGCCATGGATGGTGGTTTTGAGCTGGAAGAAGCAACGATTTGGACGTGAAGGTGAGGAAGAAGAAGATGAAGACGAGGCAGCCATGGGAGCTCGATGAGCTCGTCAATGGCGGATAGGAGAGGAAGTTGTTGGACGAAGAAGAAGGAGCAGCAAAAGGGGTCGACGAGCAGCTCTGCTGGGTGCGTCAATGGTGGACCACGGAGGAGGGGTCGTTTGGAAGTGAGGTCGTCGAGCTGCTGATGGTTTGGGACGAGGGGGTGAAGAAGCAGATGGTCTTGTTCAACGTGAGGGTTTGTTATTGTTTTGTTTTCAAACTGGTTCCTGGCGTGGGGTTCGACGGAGGGTTGGCTGCATTTTTTATTGAAGAAAGAAGATGAAGCAGCCATGGACGCTTGAGGGGCAGCCATGAATAAGTTTGGAGAAAATGGAGAGGAAGAGAGAGGGCGGGCGGGTAGCTTTAGGTGTTAGGGTTTTTGGAGTGGAAAAATGAAAAAAATGGGAAGATAGGAGTGGGGTCGTTGGGCTATGGGGCAGACCGAGTCGACCCGGGTTAAAATAGACCGGGTTATGGGGAAGATTGGGTATTTTTTGGGCCTGTGGTTTGAAATTTGGAGAAGAGGCCCAATTCCGGTTTTATATTTTTGCTCTATTTTCTTCTACTTTCTAATTAATAAAACTAAAATTCTAAATTAAGTTATAAACTAAATTAACTTATCAAAAATACTAATTAATTCCAAATAACTATTATCGCATATTTAAATAGCAATTAACGATAAAATCGCACAATTTAGACGTTAAATGCTAAAATGCAACGTACATTATTTTTTTATGATTTTCTCATTTTTGTAAAACAAACTTAAATAAATACTAAATGAAAATGCGACATATTTTATATTTTTATTAATTTAAACAAATAAACATGCACAGACAAAAATACAAATAATTATGCAAAAATACCACAAAAATTCAAAAATTGCACACCAAGGAAAAATCGTTTTATTTTGAATTTTTTGGGAGTAATTCTTTCATAGGGCAAAAATCACGTGCTTACAACGTGACACCGCTTCATCGGAAAATTTAACTAAATTCGTTTATGGTAGAGGATATATAAAAACGAATAAGAGATAAAAGAACTAAAGTGACACCACTTATCAAACCTAGGTCTCAGTCCAGTGGTTCAGCGCCTAGTTCTCAAATTGAAGGTCGGGTGTTCGATACCATATACTTGTGTGAGTTCACTTTTTGGGGCATCTTTTGCTACTAGTTAAAAAAGAGATGCTTCAGTTTGCACGGGTTCGAACTTCTAACTGCCGACCCATGCTACAAAGTACAAAGGACTAGCCAATTGACAAGACACAATGGATGTTTTACTACTAATAAGAATTATCTATTTAAATACTCGATGAACTCCTTTACGATTTGCTTTTTTTGAATGTATTGGCTTACTGCTACTCTACTTGGCTTTTCATCTCTCTTGTCATCTCCCCTAACTTCTATGAGTCACTGTCTACCGACATGGCAGATGTAGTATAGTGATGACGGGTTCAACTGAACCCATAACTTTTGACGCGGAATAAATATATATAAAAATTCTTTAAAATTACAAAAATGCTAGATATGAACCCATAACTTTAAAAATATAATGGGTTCAACGCTAAAAACATTAAAAGTTGAACCCATAGGATTAAAATCCTGAATCCGCCTCTGTCTACCGATTAATTACGACACCACTTACATAAAATTCTGTGTACGCCACTGTTCAGTACTACTCTATATTTATATACACCAAACCAAGCAGTTGACAAAAATTAATCCCAGTAATCTCAACATAGCTAATTTCAGTATTATTAACCTCTAGTTACTAATACACTTTATTCGGTGCTATCTTGATACACCCTACCAAACGACCCATAAAGAAAGTTTGTAGGCCATGCATGTACTATTCAATAAGCACTGCTCAGAAAAGAAGATTTTAACTATGCCCATAAATATTCAGAAATTAAAGAAAGCTTTTAATTATGCCCATATATGTAGTTGATAGAATACTGTTTACTATACACGTTAATCATGCATAGAGCGGGAAGGAAATAATAAGTGTACAGTTAAAATAATTTAGTACGTTTATTCGCTAAAAAAAGTATGATTTTTTGTATTTATCATGATACTCAATATCAGGGGCGGAACTAGAACGTCGAGAGCGAGTTCGGCCGAACATAGTAGCTTTGGTTCGAACCTGTATTTCTCTTACAAAATTCATTGAATACGTATAAATTATTAATTTAGAACCCAGTAACTTAAAGTGATTAAAATTCCGAACCCATAAACTTGAAATCCTGGCTCCGCCTCTGCTCAATATTGGTCGATAACGTGAAAATACAAGGAGTAATATGTTAAAACATGTTAATTAATTGCACAAAACATGTAAAATTATTTTACATCATCAGCCGATAAAATATAAATTATTGTTGAATTATTACCAAAGGGCGTGTTAAAGGTAATTTGTTGTTATGAGATGCAGCATAAATAAGCTTTTTCATATATTAACCTTGCTTCAAATAATGTACAATTATTTGATATTTGGTAAACGAGAAAATGGGAGACCATAAGAATTAAGTGGAATAATTTGGATCAGCAGTCTCGACATTCCGTTGTTAATGGAATTGGACTTCTCAATTCTCTATTTCGTTCCTTAAAGTAAATGGCGTTGAGGGAATTTTTTTTAGAGTTTTTAACACATCCAATCTCAATTATTATTTTACATTAATGAATTTAAAATCAATATAAAAATCTATAAACTTCAAAATCTCATCTGTTATATTAAATTCAATAATCGTACTGTACTGTATATATCATGTTGTGCTGGAGAAATATATATAATTGTCGAGAAGGTATGGGATTCGCAGCCTACTCAGGCATTATCCTTTCATTTTTAAATTACTGTTGTTCAACATTACGTAACTTTAATAATATGGTTTCAAGATCAATTTGAATCTCAATAATATGATATTGTTTGGGGTGGTCCTCTCTCTCT
Organism: Nicotiana tabacum; assembly: GCF_000715075.1. Classification (NCBI taxonomy): domain Eukaryota; kingdom Viridiplantae; phylum Streptophyta; class Magnoliopsida; order Solanales; family Solanaceae; genus Nicotiana; species Nicotiana tabacum. The sequence continues at coordinate 129,742,461 of NC_134092.1, forward strand.
CTGTCAGTCAAGACTCAAGATCAGTATTGCGACGTCACCAATAAATAATCATATTTGATTGGCTATTGCGCATCTTGCGAAATCACTAATAAATAATCGTCTTTGATTGGCTATTGGTAGGTATACTTGAGTAGTGACCGTTCAGTGGCAAACGGGTGTCTCGGGTCGGATATGAGCGGGTCAAAATAGATAATTTAAAAAACGAATAAATTATCCGACTCATTCCGTATTTGAGACGAATAAAGCACGGGTTTATCCGGCGGATAATATGAATATCATATTATCCGTGGCTTCTTAAATATGATCATTTATGAGAGAATTCCTAGTCTTCCAAATTTGAGGAACTCAAATTTAAGGCTTTACAAATCTAAAAGTTAAACACATTAGTTATCCATTGATTATCCATTTGGTTAACTATTTTCTAAGTGGATAATATGGTTCTTTATAGGCGGAATAGCAAATATCCGTTTGGTTCATTGATTATCCGTTTTCTAACTGAAATAGCAAATATAGGCGGATAATAATACAGCATTAAGTTAGCAAAAGAGTCCAAGCTGCATCCATTCTTGGCTAAGGTGTCCGCTACTCCATTAGCTTCTCTCAATGCATGCTTCAAGGGTAGTGTGCCCGCCTCAGATAATAGGAACCTGCAATCATCAATAATATTTTGATAAAGGCAATTATTTTTGTTTATCAGGTTGATAAGTTCCTGGCAGTCCGTTTCAATGACTAAAGGGGTTAGTCTCTTTTGGATGGCTAGTTTTAAGCCTTGTAATAGGAACATGACTTCCATTTGGATATTCGTAGCGTAAGCAAATCCCATATTGAATCCTAGTATCCTGTTTCCATTGCTATCTCTGAAAATTCCTCCTATACCCCCTCTACCTGGGTTACCTAGGCATGATCCATCTATGTTTAGTTTGAAGGTTCCTATGTCAGGTGGTTGCCATTTAATGAGGATGGTTCTTTTTGGTGTCCGGATAGGACTCCAATTGCTTAGAAAAAAGAATTCTTGTGTACTATTGATTACTTTGCTAATTTTAGGATATGGGTTGCTTTTGTGAAATATCTTTTCATTTCTAATGGTCCATAAGTACCATAGGAGGAAAGGTAAGAAGACAGACCAAGTGATGTATTGATTATAGCGCTTGTTTGAGTTTAGTTGATGCTTTAGCCAGTAAAACGTAGAGAGTTCATTATCCGAAGGTGGGTAGTTGTGTTTTATGTGACATTGCCTCCAGATTTCTTTTGAGTGGGTGCAATAGAAGAGCATGTGTTTTATTTCCTCCTTTTCAGTTTTACATATGGTGCAGATGTCAGATGCGCAGATATTACGTTTTGCTAGAAAGGTGGCTGTTGGGAGTCTATTGAGGGTGAGCAGCCACATGAAGTATTTTAGTTTGTTCAGGGTGTTACTTTTCCAGATCCACTTAAAGTCGAGGTTGTTCTCTTCAATCTGAGTATCCTGGTGAGTAATAAGATCATAGGCTGCCTTGATGGAGAAAGAGCTATAACATGGGGAGTTCCATTTGATCTTATCCCTACTTGACTGGGATTGTTGGATATAAGTGCTGTGAGCACGTGATTTTTGCCTTACGAAAAACTACTCCAAAATAAATCAAAAAATAAAATAAATTTCTTTTACTGTGTAATTTTTTGAATTTGCGTGGTGTTAAATACTTGTGTTATGTCCGTAAGTGTTTACATTGTCATATAAAATGAAAAATAAAATAAAATACATATTGCATGCATATAGGATTTAATTATGCATTTAAAAGATAATTTAAATAAAATCACAAAAAAAATATGCAATAGTTCTATTTTAAATATTCCACTATGTGATTGATGTTTTGTCTATGTGTTAAATAATTGTTATAGAATAATTAATATATTTTGGATGTTAAAATTGTTTTACAATTAAAATTAGAAATTTAAATTAGAAAAAATGAAAAAAATATATATATATATATATATATATATACAAAATCGGACCTGGATTAAAATCCAGGCCCAAAACATTTTAACCCCCATAGCCCAATCCTTTAGCCCAGGTCCGGTCCAAACCAGACGAACCAAAACGACAGCGTTTGGTCGTGGCTTCTCAGAAACCGTTGGATCAAATCCAACCAACGGTCAAGATCTCACCCCCTTTACCCGTAACCCGTAACCCGATCCAGTGACCCGACTCAGCCGACCCTGGCATTAAACCAAACGACATCGTTTGGTTTAATGAATTGATCCTGGCCCTTCATCTTACTTGATCGGACGGACAATATCAATCCACCCCACCCCTATATAAGTCCCAAGCCCTTACCCCGGCCCCTAACTGAACACCCCCCTCCTACACTGTTCATCATCTTCCTCAGACCCCCCCTAACCCTAGCCGCCCTAGGATCCCACCGCCTGAAACCCGGCGGCATCAATGCCGCCGGTCACCAAAATAACACCATGGAATCCCCTGAACATCCTCTACACAGATCTAACATTGGTTTCCTTCGAATCAGGCCCCAACTCTTCGAATCTTAAATCGAAGGTTGGCCTGAAAACCTTATCCTTTCCAATGGCTTCCAAAATAACACCATAGTACCCCCTAGCATGCCTTGTTATGGATCTGAAGTTAGTTTGGCTCGAATCAGTTCCGAGCTTCTCGAATCTTCTTTTGAAGATTCGGACCAAACAAGAACAAACTCAGATCCGTTTTAAGCTGACACCAAATGACCCCTAGGCTACCCTCACCCTTGTATCATATTTGGTTCTCCTCGAATCTGACCAGAAATGGTTAAATCCCAAATCGAACTTTCAAGAACCCTAAAAATACCAAACTTTTGGATTCCGTTCATATTGAATAAAGATTAAGGTCTGTTTGATTTCAAACAAAATCCGAAGCCGAGTTGAGTTCGAGTCTGATCAAAATTCAGAGGTACTTTTCTATTTTTGTTTGTATATTCTGTATGTATTTTTGTTTGTTTTAATAACTCGTTGATTTTTCACATTTTTGTTTTTATTAATTCTGTCATCTTTGTCTCATGCCCGTATGATTAGTCAAATAAATGAATTGTTTCTGTTTATTTTGTTTGTTTACAATGTGTGTAATCGACTCGATTAAGTTCGTCGATTAGTTATATTACGAATTTTCATTTCTGAAAATGCTGACTGAAACAGTCTGCTTCTATTGTTTTAGACTGATTATGGACAAATGTTGTAAATAGTCAACTGATTAATACTCGTCAATTGAATCATGTTTGTTTGTGAATCAGTGAATTCAAATGTATGTTGTATATGTTGTTTTCTGAACAGGGCATTGTCAGTATATTGACAATGCTCCTGTGTATGTTTGATCTTAGTTCAATTTGAAGATCAGTTTGAATTATTATGCTGAACTCAGTGTAATATTGTTGTAATGTCAAGTTTGAATTCAAGTTTACAAATGCTGATTGGATATAATTGGGTTACATTCTTAGTCAGGATTCAGTCCAAACTTTAGGATTGGTTTGTAGCTGTTGTAAATCAGATTAATAATCAGGCTTATACAGATTTTAAAATCTGTATTGTTAAGATGCTGAATTTAAGGCAGTAATACCAGTAGAAAACAGTAAATCTGGACATTTCTGGGATAAAACAATGAGGATAATATGTTAATAGTAATGTGCTGAAAGTGAAAAGTTAGTGGCTATTATTTAAAGTGATAATGAGAAACAAAGAGTAATGGGGCTGATGAAAAACAGGATAATAGCACTCAATAGGATTTAAATTATTCAAAAGTAGTTTTAATGGAAAAACTTTCTGATTTTTAAAGGAGAAAAGGGTCCATCCAGCATTAAAAAATATAGAACCAGCCCTGTATAAATACAGGAGCTGGACAGACAGAGAAAAGGAGACAGAAAACAGAATTTAGGAGACTTTAAGAGTTTTTAGAGAGAGAAGAGAGACATACAGAGAAGAAATATAAAATTTGAGAAAGGAAAATCAAGCAGAAACAGAAATCTGAAAAAGGAAGATAGAAAGAAAGGAAAACAGAAATATTAAACAGAATTCTACATCGGAAGTTAGTATTGAAGCTGATTCTGTGTTTTGAAATTGAAAGCTTTTTCAGTCTACTTTGTTTTAAGTCTCAAAAATCAGAAATATTACTCTTTGTATTAAATCTGTCCGGATTTGTTCGATATCATTGTTCAGTTAAAAATCTAAAATTTCTTAAAAGTACTGTCACCGTGCATTTGGGTTCCTCGGGTCTTATTATTGCTCAAATCTGTGGGAATACTGGTATTTTGCTGTTTTTGTTACTGCTGAAACTTACTTCTTCTACCTCCATTTCCAGGTACATATCCTTTTAAATTCTATGTTGGAAAGAGATTCAGTTTGACAGATAAATGAAGCTTGAATTGTAATAATATCTTTATTCATTTGAGCTCTTTAATTAAAATTTCAGTTTTGTTTCTGGATCAAATAAGTAGTATATGTTGATAGGATGACTGTAAGTTAAATATCCTTTATTGAAGACTGTATAAGTGTTGTAACAAGGTTAATTTTCTAAATTTTCATTAAAGTATAGTTGTGATTAAGATTGTCAAGGTAGGAAACATGGCATAAAGTGGGCCATTATTTAAATTTTATGGTGTTGTTAGCTAAGTAAAGAGTAATGTAGAAATATCAAGAAAACTACATTACTAACTCTTGTTGTTAAATAAGGTTAAGATGGTATTGATGGTATATTTTTATAAAGATAATAGATGTGTGTATAAACGTTGGTGAAAGGTGATATGATATAGCTTGTTACGATGTTAAAACGTTATGAATGTTTACGACATACAGTTAGGTTGCATGTAAGGTAATTTTATTGAATTAACTTGTATAATAATTCCTTTCCTATAAACTCGATGCCTATCTATCTTCATAAAATAAATTGACCAAATAATTAGGCCTATTAGATTAAAAGTGAGTATATGTGAATGAAACGAGATGTATAAGCACCAATTGCAACACTTTATATCAATGGTAATTAGAAATAGAATTTGTTAGTTTCATATACAATTTATTCTTTGGCATACATATATATGTTGTATTTGCTAAAAATCAAATTTTTATCCTTTCACTGTGAATTTGAATAGTCTTGGGATGAACATAATTAATACTCGGAAATTATAGTCAACGGGCAATATTTAAAAAAAATTGTGAATTTCTTTGAATAGGAATTTCTCAGTATTTTCATATAAAATGTGTAGATACAACAAACAATTTGTGGAAAAATCCCTAATATCATTACAAATATTTTGCGCAATTAGGGATACGTTCGCGTACCCTGATTATATTTTTAAAAGCAAAAATTCGGATTATGCGTACGCGCAATTTCTAGCGAATGTTTAATAAAAGGATTTTTTTAAAGGCGTTAAATTAATTTCATAAAAACCCGCGATGTGCGGTTCAATATTTAAGAAAAACAAATATTCTTGATTCAACACAATCTCGAAAAATGATTGCTTAATAAATATATTATCAAAAGTTATTGTGTACACGTACGCGTGACACAATTCCGCATTTTTTTAATTTATAACACGAATATACGTACGCGTAATTCTATTCAAAGAAGGGTCCTTAATCACAATAAGTAAAAGCGATAGAAAAATCACGTAACAAAAAGTATTTAATAAAAATCAAGATAAGCCAATAATAAAAACAGTTAAGCGACCGTGCTAGAACCACGGAATTCGGAAATGCCTAACACCTTCTTCCGGATTAACAGAATTCCTTACTCAGGATTTCTGGTTCGCAGAATAATAAACAGAGTCATATTCTCCTCGATTCAGGGATTAAAATTGGTGACTTGGGACGCCTTAAAATTCCCAGGTGGCGACTCTGAAACAAATAAACAAATCCCGTTTCGACTGTCCTTTAATTGGAGAAAACTCCCCACGCGCCCCCGCGGGCGCGGTAAAAAGGAGGTGCGACAAGTGCTATGGATTTTTAGGGTTATATCTTCAGGTAGTTCGAAGGATAATTTTGAGAGGTTGAAGTAACCATCCTGAATGATGGATTTTACCTTCATATCTTCTTCCCCTCTTAGAAAGGCCCATGGATACTATCCCTTAGTGTGTTCCCGTGGTTTATCCATCGTCTATTCCAAAGGTTTATGTTTTCCCCATTACCAATAATCTATTTGTTCCCTTTTTGGAAAATCTTGTTTCCTTTACAGATATTTTTCCGAATGTGCGAGGACAAAGGATTGGGAGTGGGTCTGTTGTTGTGGTTGGTTTTCCTATCATATTTATTGCGCAGAACTTGGACCCATAAGGCTTCATTGTTGTTAGAGTATCTCCAGGCTAGATTGGTGCTGAAGGCATCTTTTTTACAACTGGTTTTAAAAAGCCCTAGGCCTCCTTGTCTTTTTGGAGTAGTGACTTTGTTCCACTTAAGCAAGTGGAATTTTCTTTTTCCCTTCGTACTTCCCCATAGGAAATTACGTTGGATGGAATCTATCTTATTTTGGGTAGCTCTTGGTAGGTTGAAAATTTGCATGTTGTGGTTAGGAATGACTGTAAGGGTTGCTTTAATGAGGGTGGTTCTTCCTGCTAGGTTTAGGAAGTGGGTTTTCCATCCTTTTAGTTTGTTGTTTATATTATCGATAATGAATTGGAAGTCTTTTTTGGATAGCCTCTAGTTTGTCATGGGGAAACCTAGGTATTTACCTACTAAGTTTGATATTTTCATATTTAGGCACCTGCTGAAGAGAGATTGTTTGTCCGGGTGGGTGTTCTTAGAAAAGATTATTCTAGATTTGTTGAAGTTCATGGATTGGCCGGAGAACTTACAGAATTTATTCAGAGTATCTATGAGGGGGTCACAGCTTTTTGGATTGGCCTCCATCATAAGAATGAGGTCGTCAGCAAAGAACAGGTGAGATAATTGGGGTCCCTTTTTTGACAGGGTTATGGGGTCCCATCTACAATAGTCTACTTCGTGGTCAATGAGTCTAGAGAGCATTTCCATGCATATTATGAATAGGTACGGGGATAGGGGGTCCACTTTCCTAATACGTCTAGTAGGGGTAAAGAATTCTGTGCTTGAACCATTTATGAGTATGGAGGTAGATGTGGAGGATAAACAGGACATTATTAGCTCAATTAGGTCATCCGGGAAGTTAAGGAATTTCAGGGAGAATCTAATGAACATTCTAGTTTGTCAAAAGCCTTTTCTAAATCAATTTTAATCATGATTTTCCCTTTCTTCCCTTTGGAATTTTTGAAAAAATTCTGGACTTCATGCACTATTATGGCATTGTCTGAGGCTCTCCTTCCTTTTATAAAGCTTGTTTGAGAAGGATGGATAATTTTGTTGAGCAAGGGTTTTATTCTATTAACAATAATTTTTGTTACGACCTTATAGACAGTATTACAGAGGCTAATGGGTCTATATTGCCTTAAGGTTTCAGCATTCTGATGCTTTGGTATTAAACAAACGTAGGTACTATTCATGTCATCAGTCATTTTTTTCTTTGTGAAGGATTCTTTACAGAAGTTGACCAGAAGGTTGCTAGTTATTCCCCAAAATTTTTGGTAGAAAAAAAGGTGGATACCATCCGGTCCAGGTGCCTTTAGTGGTTTAAAAGAGAAAAGGACATTCTTTACTTCCTCCTCATCAGGCTCTCTGGTGAGGGGGAATGGTCAGTTGGGGTAATTGAGGATAGGGCATGCGTGTATATCAGTATTTTTTGGGAGGAAGTATGGTTAGTGGTATATAGATTTTTATAGAAATTTGTTATGATATGGGTAAGTTCCTTTGGGTTGTGGAACTAATTACCAGCCTCATCTCTAATGCTAAAAATCCTATTTTTCCTTCTTCTTTGCAGCGTTGTGAGATGAAAAATTTTTGTATTGGCATCACCATCTTGGATCCACTGGATTCTAGATTTCAGTTTCCAGAATTCCTCTTCCAGTTTGAGGACTTTTTGTAATTCTTCTAGTAGTTCATTTTCTAAGTTAGACATGAAGGTGCTAGTTGTGTAATTTGGAGATTTTTGAATACCTTCTAGTCTATCTTGGATTTCGTTCTTTTTTTAAAGATATTTCCAAATGTATCTTTATTCCAGGCAGTGGCTTTGTTAGTGAAGTTGTTAATAGCAGTTGATATATTAAGCTGATTTGCCAGCAGTCCATTACTAATCCCTTAAAAGTGGGATGGGATAACCACATGGTTTCTAGTCGAAATATATTATTGCTACGGCTGAGTCTTTTGATAATGTCAAGATGTATGGGACAGTGGTCAGAATGGGTTCTTATGAGATGTTTTACACAAGCTTCAGGAAACATACTGATCCATTCACTATTGGCTACAAATCTGTCAAGTCTTTCCATAATGAAAGCATTTTTATTCTTTTTCCTCTTATTTAACCAGGTAAATTTTGGGCCTTTAAAACCTAGGTCTATTAATTTACAAGTATTAAGTCAATTAATAAACTTAGAAATTCTATTGTTATTGATAGGGAGGCCTCCAAATTTCTCGCTTGCTCTAGTGAAATCATTAAAATCTCCTAATACTAACTAGGGTCCTTTATAGTTGCTAGCAACTGTTTTTAGGTTATTCCAAAGAGTAATTCTTTCCTCTAGTAAGCTACTATCATAAATAATTGAGCATAACCAAGTTTTAGGAAGGATTTTTACCTTCACCATAGCATGGATTTCTTGATTTGTTCCCCCTATTTGGTCCACATTGACTTCATCACTGTTCCACATCAGTGTCATTCCTCCCGAGTTTCCTTGTGCCGCAACCTGTGCTAGACCTGAAAATCCAAAATCCTCCATGATGACATGATGATCAGATAATCTTATTTCTAGTAGTGCAACCACACTAGGTTTGTGATAATCAAGCATGGATCTAAAGGCTCTTCGGAAATCAGCATTCCCTGCTCCACGACAATTCCAAGAGATAAAACTCATACTTATGTTTCTATTGTTTGAACTCATCTCCCGGTTGGGAGGGGAGTTCCCCCTGCTCGATATTCCTTCTTGGCTCATCCAAAAATTGGAGAAAATTGTCAGGACCAACACCATTGCATATTGGTAGATCCCGGAGTCCTCAATTTCTTTATAGTTATTGAGTATTTCCTCAAATCCAGCGGGCAACTTAAGATGAACTTTTTTTATTTTCTTTCTTTGAACACTAGGATTTTTGGTGACCTTAGTACTCCGTGTTCTACCACCCTTTCCATTGGACTGTCTTCCTCTTCTTCCTCCTACTCTCTCTCCATGTTAGGTGGGTAATTCTGGTGTATAGGTGAGGGGGGTGTTGCTGGGGTGTTGTGGGCAGCTTGGTGGCTCGGTATTAGACCATGCATGTTTGGGGTCGTGCCATGCATGGTCTGGAATAGGGGAGCTGGGTTTGGGGGAGATTGGATATTTGGGAAGAGGGGTGAGTGTGTGTTGAGAAGATTGAATGGTTGGCGAGGATTCCATGGTTGTTGGTTCTGCCATGCAAGATAAAGCCATGGTGATGGCATTCCTTGATGAAGGGTTAGTGCATGGTTTATCCAAGGATTGTTTATTATGTTCCCCATGGCTATTCTCATCCCTTCCGCTATTATTTGAGCCGAGTAACATGGGTCCTCTATTTGTATGATTATATCCTCCCCATTGATCCTTTAGCTCATGCTTAGTCCGTGTCCTATTAGACCTTGTTCCAACCAACTCTTGGGAGTGTGGTTTGGTTGAATTGGTAGGGTTGTGAAGAGAGTTGGTGGGTGGGGTGGTTGTGGAGTCGATTGGGGTGGGTTGAAGGCATGATTGTGTCTTTGGTGTTGTTCCCGTATCCAAACATTCCTCCTTGTTCTTACATTTCTCCTGTGGTAGTTGTTTGGAAGCCTTGGCATTTTTGGTGGAAATGTTGTTTGAACTTGAGCTTGTGTTAGGATCACTCTTACTGGTCGAGGGAGGGTCTTGTATGGGTTTTAAATTGTTAATATGGTTTAATGAAGTAACCAATAGATAATTTAAGAGGCTTGGCTCATTAATGTGGTCATTAATTCCTACGACTGGGGTTATGTCAAGGGGAGTGATTTGGTTTGAATCTAAGGACATTGGGGAGGGAGATTGATGTGAGGGACGAGTAGGTTCTAATGGAGAAACCTATTGCTTGTAGTTGTGTAACCGTTATTATTTGATGTACTAGAGATGGTAGAGCCTAGTTGTTGACCTAAGAGTTGTAGTATAGTTGATGGGACTTCATAGTCCATAGAGGAAAAGGGGGACGGGTGTTTTTGTACCGAGATTTCCGTGACAAAGTTGTTAGCCTCGTTTGATGGGCTGGTTTTGTTACTAGGTAGGGTAGCAAGGGTTGGATGATATTCTTTTGTAGGGCTAAGGTCTTTGTCCAGGGGTTTATTCATGTAAAAGGGAAGGTCTTTGTCACTTGTAGAGGGTATCATGGTTAGAGTAGTTGATGTAGTAGCAGACCTATGATTTGCTAGGGACTTTTGGGGTAGAAGGGTTTTACTATTGTGTTGAGACAGGATGCTTGTGGAGGGTGTCTTTTGTCCGGTGGGTAAATGCCCTAAGACCTTGTGAGAGTCCATTTTCATCTGAGGGTTGTTCAAGACATGTGGGCTATGTTTTTCAACAGTAGGATGCATGGGAGGTTTGGGATTCAAGGTACTATGTTTTTCCAGGTCCAGCTTCATTTTCCTTCTATGATGAGAGACTATGGTCCAATTTTCAACCTTTGTAGCGATGGACTCAATATCCTGTGGTGTTTTTTTGGTATTACTGGGCATGGTATTATTATTTTGAGTCTCTATTATTTTCTTTAGGCAGGATATTAAGTTGTGTCCTAGGCGTTCGCAGTTTGTGCATAAGACGTTGAAGCCTTTATACGTTATTTTCTGGTAGTGTTTACCCAGTATTATATGAGTCTTTAAAGGTTTTTCGATTGGTACTAGGATGCATAGTCGAGCATATTTTCCTCTAAGGGCTGAGGAGGTGCATGTGTCAATACGTATGAGTTCTCCTAGCTTGTTCCCTATTTTTTGTAGGATTTCATAGTCATAAAATTCCGTAGGAAGTTCAGGTAGTCTAGCCCAAATAGCCGAGTATGTTAGTGAGGCTTCCGATGCTACAAATCTAGGCTCCCATTTTCTTATGGTGAGAAACTGGTTTCCTATGAACCAAGGACCCTCGTGAAGAGCTTTATTGTAATTTTCTTGTTTGTTAAATTTTATAAGATAGTAGTCGTATCCCAGGTCGATAAGGAAAATAGTTTTGTTTGGCTTCCAAATCGCTTGAAGCTTACGTTGAAGGAATTGTACCCAACTCTTTTCCCAAAGACCTTAACTATAAGGGTTATTTCCCAGTTCTTATATAATCTCTCTTTATCTTCAGAGGTTATGGGAATGAACATATCTTCCTCTTCTTCGAGGAAAGGATTTTCAGTTTCATCCGTGGTTAACAGGTCCATGTTTATGTCATTTTCGACGCATATGTTGTTTGAAAGGTTGCTGGAAGTAGGGTTATTGTTTAGTATGCTTAGGAATGATGGTTTTTCTTTATGGTATTGCACAGTTTCCGGTGGTTGAGATGTTTTGGTGGTATTAGGGTTCATGCTTGTTTGGGACGTATTTGGATAGGTAGAGTTGAGGCTCATGTTAGTTGGAGATGTGGTATCTCCGCTCATGCTGTTTGATGAAGTTTCCATGTTGCTTAGGTCATTGAGTGGGTGGGCATGAGAAGTATTGAGGAGCATATCTTAGAGTTTGGGGAAGAAGAAGATGGAATTTGTTTTTAGAGAGAGGCTAGAGTTTCTCACTCTAACCCATTTTAGCAAGTGTCAACACATGATTTCTTACGGAGCTTGAAAGAAAAAAAATGGAGATAAATTGGGATGAAATACATACACGTGCGCCATTTTCAACTTGAAAAGTTTAGTTCACTTAAAACTAAAAATTTATTTCATGGTCAAACTTCAATATACAGAGTATTGCGCTCACGTAATTTTTACAATTGAAATTGTATATATATATATATATATATATCAGTCTACGTACCTATTATTTTATTGCTACAAACTAAAAACTCAATTTCTCACCTATTTCTATAAAGCTAGAGATATTAAGCACCTTATACATCCACCCCCTTTCCCAATTCTGATCATTTCTGTAGGATTTGTAGATTGAAAAGTCAACGGAAGGCAAAAATTAATACTACTATATACTATATATTAATTTCTTCTTGTGAGCAGAGGCGGATCCAGGATTTCATGTTTATGTGTTCCTGTCGCAATCTCAAATTAATATACAATAATAATTGGGTTCACAAATAGATATTTATAAGGAATTTTTACCCTATGCCACATATGAAACCTTATTACCCTCAATGTTTAAGGTTAGATATAATTACATTTAATATACTAAATTACCATTATATACCATAATTTAAAATAGGGATATAATTAATGGGGCATTTATATGAGGCATAATTATAGGACCGTATATTCCCACGTTTCTCTTTCCTTTCAGCTCAACCCCCCCTCCCCATGTTTTACCTTTACCCTTCACTCCCCCCACCACCACCACCACCACCACCACCACCACGTTTTACCTTTACCCTTCACTCCCCCACGTTTAGCGTCTGTTTTCTTCTTTACAGAACAAAAGCTACCCACGTTCTTCATTATTCTCCACTTAAATTCACCAAATATTGAAGTTATCATTCTACAAAATTCGTTCTCATCTTTAGTCAAGTTGAAGTTAAACCATGAAGAACATCAAATCTCCCAAAAAAATAACTAAAAAATCTACAGCAGGTGATATCCCCTCTTTCGATTTGGATGTTTTAACACCAAAATCACCACAAAAACAAGTAAAATCTACACATGCAATGGAACCTACTACTCACAGTTCATCTCTTAGACAAATCCGTGCCGAGATGAGAACAAAGCAAATGCACGATGTAGATGTTGGAGGAAGTGCTACACCAGACGGCAAACAACTCAAAAGAAATGGGAAAGAGGTATGTGTAGATAACGACTTTGCTGAAGATGTCCCTAAAATTCCAACTGTTAAAAAACCCAAGTTGTCTCCACCTTCCTCAAAACAAAAAACGAAGAAACAATCCAAAAAGCTCCCAAAATTGGTTCAGAAAAAAAAATTGTTGAAGGTAAACATTTATTATTTTCGTTTCTAGTTTTTTAGTTTTGTTTTGGATGTAAAAATCTCTGTTTTAAGTGTTTTGGTAAATTGTAGATTAGTTGTCTTAATTTTGTAGATTATTTGTAGTTGTGATTTTCTACAGTTTATAATTGTAGTTATTTTGTAGTTATATTGTCCTTAGCTTTTAAATTTTGAAACAGAGCTGTAGTTACTTTTTTCTTTCTGCATTTTTGTAGATAATGTTTATATTTGTAGATGCGTTGTAGTGTTTTGTAGTTATATGTGTGGGTAGGCTGTATTTTTTTGAAGCAGATTTGTATGTATTTTTTCTTCCTGATTTGTTTTTAGCTATTTGTGTAGTGATTGTGTAGTTATATGTAGATAATATGTAGATTAATGCTTCATTTTTATGCAGTTTACTAATGTGAAATAATTTATCATTTTGTGCAGAATGAACATTATTTTGCCCCGCATAATGTGGATTATGGGGTGCTTAGATTCCACACTTTAAAGCTTTTTAAAAACACTTGTTTTGGTTACTTACTGTCTCTCCCCTCCATTTGCATGCAAAACCAAGCAATTCATCTTCTGATGAAGTATGAACTGTCTAAGTCTAATGAATCATTTTTTTCAGTCCACTTGAAGGGGGAAAATTGAATTTTATTGAGAGAGTTTGGTTTAATTACTGGTTTAAATTGTGTGAATCAGTTTACAGATTATGGATATACTTCTAGTTATGTTAGCAAGTTAATGAATAACTATTTTCCTAACAAAAAGAGAGTAGAGAAGTGGTATTTGAAAAACATAGTAACAAATAGATCTTGGATAAACGATGAGGATGCAGTCAAGTTGTGCATTTTTTATCTTTTTGAATTTTTTGTTTGCCCTTATGACAAAGACCATGTATATTTTATAGACAACTTTAGGTCCTATTTGGTAGAGTCTGGTCAGTTTGAGTCATACTCATAGGGTATTAAATCGTTCAATCAGGTTATGGAATCCATTAGGCATCGTCTAAATCCCCGTTTACATTCTTATCTCATACGAGGATGCTCATTAGCCTTGCAAGTATGACTTTATGAGTGTTGCTCGACCGTCAGCACAGAGCTTGCTACGAGGTGTTCTGACTCAATACCTCGCATATTAAGATGGTCAGTTACTAAGGGGCAGATTTTGTTAACTGCCTTTGAAGAGAAGATGATCAAGCCTGAGTGGATTAAGGTATTTTTTCAGTTTTTTATGTTGCTACATTTACCTTCATAATATCTATAATTAATCTATATTTTCTGCCTTAGTGGAACTAACTGTTTTTTTTCATCATTCAGTTCACAATCATTGTAAGCACGTGATTTTTGCCCTATATAAGAATTACTCCCAAAATTCCAAAAAAAAAAATATAAAACAATTTTTGTTTGTTTGCAATTGTTGTGAGTTTTGTGTTATTTTCCGTGTATTGTTCGCATTTTTGTCTGCGCATGTTTATTTTTAAATTAGTTAAAAATACAAAAAAAATACATGTTGCAGGCATCTAGGAATTAATGGTACATTTAGGAATTAATTAACCATAATTTGGTTTTTAAAAGCGAAAATCACAAAAATAGGCATTTTATTCTATTTTGTTGTCATGGTAATTTTATTAAATGTTTTAATTCGTGTGATAACTGTTGTTAGGTGTTAATTAATATTTGTGTAGTTTAATTTTGGTTTTTAGGAATTTTTGTTTAATTATAAGAAGGAAAATATCGAATTTGGGCCAAAAATTCAACTGAAAGCAGGCCCAAACCAATACAATAACCCAATCCAAAACCAGGCCTTCCAGGGACGCCCCCAAACGACGCCGCATAGGGCGTTTGATCTGATCCGTTCATCCATACTCATCCAACGGTCCACGATCGCGCTCGTAACCTGACTTGCTTACCCGGGTCGACCTAGCCCCTCATTAAAATCAAACGATCCCGTTTCTACACCAAATGACCCCGTCCTGTCCCTCACCAATTAATCCAAGCCGTTGAGATCATTTGATCTAACGGCTCAAGTTAATTGCCACGTCCCATATATAAACCCCTCATCACACCCAGCGCCCCCTATCCGACCCCCCCCTTTCCATCGTCTCTCTCAAGAGACTAACCTAATACCCTTTGCCAAACCCTAGCGCCGCCATTCCATACCCTCACCATAAACCCAGCGGAAATGATGTCGGTGACCACCAAATTAACACCCCTAGTGCACCTCGACCCCCTGGACACGGATCTGCAAACTGTTGGGTTCGAATCAACCTACACCGTCTCGAATCTTCTTCTGAAGATTCGAGCCAAACCCTGATCTACACCAACCCACCCAAGATTCACACCAGTCATTACCCTGCCCTTACTCGTGACCAAACCAAGTTTGGTTTGGTCCGAATCTACCCACAAATCCTCAAGCCCCAAATCGGACTGTTCGAACCCTAGAACACAAGAACTTTGGGAATCCGGCCAGTTTAAACGGAGGATTGGAGTCTAATAGACCTTAATCGAAGTGTTCTTAGTTGAGAACACCTCGATTAAAGTCTGTTCGACCTCAAATGGTCAAATCCAGTTCAGGCCTGGGTCGTTCGTTGTTGAGCTTCCACAGTGAGTTTTCCTTTTTCTTTTCTATTTTGTTTGAATGTCGTTTGAGTTTGTTAACATGTTTAGTTAGTTTGTTGGTATTTCTGATGTGTTCTTTCAATTTCCTCCGTCTTCGTAAGACCTTTTTATTTGGTTGACTATTCTTCTGTTTATGGTTTAATACTTATGGTGATATACATACTCGATTTGATCAGTGTCGTCAAGTGTTCTATTCATGTCGTTCCTCTGTTTTGTGCAAAGTTGTCTGAAGCCATTTGGGACCCTGTTCGTATTATTTGTTTAATCGACTGATTGTTCTACGTTATAATTAGTATAATCGATTAGATAAACGTCGTCGATTAGTTTTATAGGACTGAATGTTCAAATGTCCTGATTCTGATAAGCTTCATATGATTGATCGAACCATTGTCGTTTAGCTGATTGTTTGAAACTATCTGTGAATAGTTTGTAGCTGCAGTATAATAGCTGGAACTCAGTTTAGGATAGTTTGAGTTTGAACTTTCAGAAGTTCAAATTTCAGGCTGTTGAAGCTTAGGTTAAAACAGTAACAACATGGGTTAAAAGGGGTAGTTTGGCGTTTGAAAAGATCAGAAAATGGTTAGTTTAAGTTGGGCTGACAGTAGGGTACTGAAGTATGATTAAACTAATACAATAGTGGGGAACAAAACTTGATGGCATGAGATGTTAGTTGAGTATTATAATAGGCCCATAACATTTGAGTAATAATAAAATAAATTGATGGGGGATTAGCTGGTTGTTGTCAGCTGCCCATACCACCTTGGGCACAAAACACCTGATAATGGGAAATTAAGGGGTATAGGCAGAGTTGAGGTCTGAAGGGAACGAGGCAGTCTGGGGCTTGCCTATATTTTGCCTATAAATAGGCTCATTTATAACAGAGTAGAGGGTTGGACATCAGAAATTGAGAGAAATGGAGTGTTAAAGCTGAAACTCCACATAAGGAGTTTGAGGCTGTTTTTCTGGGGTGTTTGACAAAATCAGAAATTACTGCTTTCGTGCACCAGTCTGTTGTGTTGGGACACTGTTGGATTCCTAGTTTCTTTACTTGTTGAACACTATTTCTGTTGGTTTGAAAGTTCACTGATTTTCTGTTTGGTTTAAACCTGTCGCTGGTTCCTCCTACTGGTTATTATTGGGTTTTCCTGCTGGGTTTGTTTGGGTTTCAAAAATCTGACTGCTGGGTTGTTTGCTGCTGAGTGTTGCTTTTCTTGTTGCTGTTGTTGCTGTGTATGCTACTATTCCACTGATCATTCCTCTTCTTCTTTTGCTTTCCTATACCAGGTACACCACTGATACATTGTCAATGTAAGCTGAAAGTTGAAATATGAATACAAAAATGAAGAGTTGAAGCTATTTTTTTTGCTGAGTTTTTCGAATTTGTTTCAGTCTGTATATTGAACATTAAAGTTGTATATATAATAGTTCATATCTTCTATTTAGGATAATGAAGGCAGTCACCATGTATAATTAAACCTCGCGTATGGTTACGTGGTATCACCTTATGCATGTATGTTGGTAGATAGAAAAGAAGTGAGAATGTAGTAAGCGATATCTGGAATTTTAGCTGTGTTTGTGATTAGCATATCTTCTAACGCATGTTAAGTGTTAAATGGTCCATTGCTAGTTAATCTTACTCCATTTAGCAGGCTGTCTCGCTATAACTTGCAACAGTACCATTAGAATAAAATAACAACAGTTTCCATTTCAACCTTATAAATGTTGGGCCTGAGTCGAATGAACTAACAGGCCCTTATAGAAAAAGAATGGCCCAGGTCCAGTCCATACAATGTGCGTTGGGCCTGGGCCCATGATATCTAAACGACTGCCCAGGCACGCGGCCATGTTTCGAATTCGGCAAATCATATTTGGGACCCGACTATAACTATCTTGTAAGCATGTAAATAAAGTTGGACCGTTCTTCTTCTTTCATTATTAGAGACAAACTCAATAGAAAACATAGTCTCTATAGGACGACCTTTTAAATAAAACGAGACGAGCCTCGCCAAATAAAAATGCAAATTGCGGGGCCCTCAATAATTGTTCATAATAAATACTTAGAATTTGGGATGGACTGTTTAGTGAATTTCACTGTCTTCTTCAAAGATAATAACGCGTTAGACTATTTAGGCGCGATTTAATTAATCTTACCTTCTTAAACTCGGGTGTGCATTTCATGCAACCCAAATCCAAATCCCAAAACATTGAATAAAATATGATCCGGATTGTGGGTGCATTTCATGTGACGCAATCCAAAGACATGTTTTTAAACGATGTTCACATTCCTTAAAAATATAATGAAAGCGGTAAAGAGTTAAAATTTGCACATGAGCTCATAATTGTATAAAATCAGATAAACAAGCCGAATGTGACAGTTGAGCGACCGTGCTAGAACCACGGAACTCGGGAATGCCTAACACCTTCTCCCGGGTTAACAAAATTCCTTATCCGGATTTCTGGTTCGCGGACTGTAATACAGAGTCATTCTTTTCCTCGATACGGTATTAAATTGGTGACTTGGGACACCCTAAATCTCCCAAGTGGCGACTCTGAAATAAATAAACAAATCCCGTTTCGATTGTTCTTTAATTGGAAAAACTCTTTCACCCCTCACGGCGGCGAAAAAAGGAGGTGTGACAGCTCTGGCGACTCTACTGGGGATTCAATACTGACCCAGAACCACTGGTTCAGGGTTAGAAATTCGAGCTTAGAGGAATTGTTATACTTGGTTTTATCTGATTTTGTTACATGTTTAGCCTCAATGTGCTAATTGGTTGCCTTTTACCGCTTTGATATTATGTGAACTGTATATAAACTGTGCCGAAACCCATCTCCTCTCTGAGTCTTCTGAATCATGAAGAAGGGTGTACTTCGTACAACTTCTTTTCTGTATAGTGTCAAATCCCAATTTAGAACGAGGTTCGGACAAGTTGCAAAGCCGGTGAAGCTTCTGTATTCCCGGTACGCTGCCCCCCCTCGGCTCGAGTTGTCCGCTCGTGTAAGCCAGGTCTAGAACAAACACCCAGGTTCTGAACCTAGAATAACTCAACTTCATGCCGGATCCCTAATAGGAACGCTTATCTGCATCATGTGTATTTTTGACTTAGGGGACTCAACACAGGGGTTGGGTCCGTCTAGGAATAGCAACCTGAAACAGAAAAGACCATCTTGATGCATCCTACTTACTGCTTGTGCATTTTATTTTCTTTGGACTTGCATGCTGACCGGTTTTGAATATTGGAAAAAATTGAAAAAAAAAAAGAAAGAAAAATAGCAGTGTATAGGGTTAATCTTCTGCTTTGAAAAAATAACAATGTCCAAATAGTGTCGAAACTCTGCCGAAATTTTAAAAAAATATTTTATTTTAATAGTTTGTTTTACTAAAAGCAAAGGAATAATAGAAAAAGAGTCTTTATTTTTGGAAATTGATCGCAGAAAAAGAAAAAGAAAAGAGTCTTTTAGTTTGGGAAAAATAGGTTGTGTTATTGTTTGTTGAAAATAAAAAAAAAGAGTCGTTGTTCTGTCTTGTTTTCAAAAATAGAAAAGGAAAATAGTTTGTCTTGCCATGAAAAATAAAAATGAAAAAGAGTCTTATTTTTAAAATAGTTTATGAAAATGCAAAAAATAAAAATGAAAAGAGTCATGCTTTGAAAGTGGTTTTGTTATTTGCTGCCGAAAATGAAAAAAAAAGGGGTCCTATTTTAAAATAGTTCAGTTAATTGGGCGAAATACGCCGGTTTGATTCTCACCGGATGTGAGATACGTAGGCAGCCCTAAACGGGTCCAACCTCCCCTTTTGCTAAAATAACCAAAATATGCCAAATATTAATTTCATCAGAAAAATAAATCGAGTCAGGCTGTTTGGCCATAAATAGCCGAGTATTCCCGAAAGGGACGCCGGAAGGCTGAATTTGCACAAACGACCATTTTTGTGATTTTTTTACCGATAGACCTACACAACAAAGTCTTCGTCCCCGAAGCGCTGAAAGGCCCTATCTGAAAAACCAAGTCCTTCATTTTCAATTAAATAATAATAATAATAATAATAATAATAATAATAATAATAATAATAATAATAATAATAATAATAATAATAATAATAATAATAATGGAATATAGATAGTTTTGAGTCGAATAAAAGTTTTTCTTTCTTTAATCACCTTAATAAATGTGCAGGATGAGCACAAATCAAAATGAAATGTTCTCAGTCTTTAGAGAGGTCCCTCTACAACTCCACATGTGGTGGAATGATCTGGAAGGCGATAGTAAAGAGATAGTGGGAAGAATTTTGGGAGGTTTTGTCAATCTGCTGAATATCAAGCCAAGGACAGATATCCTCGAGGCTCTAATACCGTTCTGGGACCCAACCCGCAATGTATTCCGTTTTGTTGACTTTGAGCTTTCGCCTACACTAGAGGAAATCGACGGATATGCGAGATTGAATGGGAAATTAAGAGGACAATATTTACTTTCACCAAGACCAGTATCTCCGCACGGGTTTTTGGATTTGCTAAGCATTAGTCGGAAGGTGCAAAATAATGATTTGTCGAGAGGATGTTGTGCTCTCCAATTCTTATATCAACGGTATGGTACTCCTCAGGGTTTTGAAAAGCCGAACCTCGGACTAATTCATGCTGGGAACAGAAACAAGTGGGAGGCGAGACGTTCTTTGGCATTCATAACAGCATTCCTGGGAATCGTGGTCTGTCCCCGCAATGATAAGAAAATAGAGATAGGCCTTGTAGGGATGGCTGATGTTGCAATCAAAAGAACTAACAGTACTGTGGTTCCTTTGGTTTTGTCCGAAATCTACCGGGCTTTAACTATATGCCGAGAAGGAGGCAATTTCTTCCAGGGATGCAATCTGTTACTCCAGCTGTGGATGCAAGAATACCTCTATCACCGAGTGGGATACACTAACCACGGATTGACCGAAGAAAACTGTATCAACGGTTTTGAGAAACGGATGACAGGCGTTGTATTCCCCGAAGGTGTCGAAGCATGGCTTGCACGATTGAGGTCAACAACAGCCGACCAAATTGAATGGGCATTTGGGTGGTTGCCCGATACTGAGGTAATATACATGGCGGCCAAGGAATGTCATATTCTTTTGATGGGACTTCGCAACATCCAACCATATGCTCATCATCGGGTATTGCGACAACTAGGAAGATTTCAAGTAATTCCCACTGATGAGGATCTAAGCAAGCACGCCATTAAGCTGAGCCCAGGAGCCGTATTCCCCGAAGGAAAAATTAGAAAGCTGTGGCATGAATGTAGATTCCTTGAGCCCAAGACTATGGTTCGAGAACTGGCTAAGGGTGAGGTAGACCCAAAGTACGATGTTTGGTTCGGGAGAAGGTTCCAGATTCGTCAGAGACCTGCTAAAAGAGCTCATGTCCAACAATTTATGGATGATTTGCAGGAACAGTGGGGCTAGTTAGTAAGAGAGGAAGGCTACCGGGCTGAAATCGGAAAGCTTAAGCGACAAATTGAAAGGCTTATATTTGAGAACAACGTGCAAGTCGCCTCAGAGCAGGGTGAAAAGAACAAATTAGCCAAAGAAAATCTGGCACTGAAAGCCCGAATTCGCCAAGTCAGTAAGAGTAACAACGACCGACAAAAACGTCGTTCCGATGAAAGGTTGATAGCAGAGTTGAGAAATCAAGTCAGCAAAAGCCGAGAAGACTTGGAGAGATCCGAGGCTTGCATAGCAAGAATGCGGGTCAGATGGGCAAAAGGATCAATGGCACGGAGAAAGCATCTACAACAAGTCATAAGGGATTCTGAAATAAGCATTGGACTGTTGAGAGAAACAAACTCCACTCTTCAGGAGCGGGTCCTTAAACAAGCCCGAGATGTTCGGACAGACAGAAAGCGCTGTTATGATTTAATGGCCAGAATGGAAAAACGAATGGAGAGGTTTCAGGATCGACTCACCGACAATGCTCAAATACTGGGACTAAAGAACCGGCGAATAGAGCAACTGTTCGTTGAAAGGGACAACATCCAAAGAAGGATTGATGAGACTGGGCACTACATCTACATGAGTTGCGTAGCATGTGAGTAAATACCTCGTGATACCCTTCTTGCCTCCATCATGGGCTATGTCCACCGGATCATGAATGAGTTGAAGAGCTTGCAGAGAGGTCTTACACCAAAGTCCACGGAAAGGCCGAATGATGCCTCGCGAGCACCTAAGTTGAAAGCGTTAATGTATCCCTAGTTCGAGTTTTGTTTGTCGGCTTTATGGGTCCATTACCTTCCCATATGTTGTTTTTTTCAAGTCATGTTAAGAATTTTAGAACCTGTATTTTGTTATTTCTTCATTTTAAATTAGTAGTTTGTAATAGCAAACTTTGGTTATGAATTGAATGATTCCAAAAGAATTTTGATCTTTACTTTGTGGCAGAACTATGCCCGGTCTGATTCACACGGGGACGTGATACGTAGGCAATCCACATAAGATTCGACCGCCACTAAAAAGAAAGAAAAAGAAAAAAAAAGAAGAAAGAAAGAAAAAGGAAAAAGAGAAGGAAAGGCCAGGATAGTGCCGAGGAAGAAAGAAAAAGGAAAAAGAGATGTACCAATAATCATGACTACTTCAGAAAATAGTGCCGAGGAAGAAAGTCCAGTAAGCCAGTTGCTGAAAGAGGCAATGGAGAAGATAGAAAGGATGTGATTGGAGATGAATGCGATGCAGTTAGCCTTGGCTAAAGTACAAAAGAGCCCTGAGCCACTAGGGCATATGCCGGAATACCCTCACTCTGGCCCTTCAACAAGCTTCCCGAATCACCACTATTATCAGGAGAGAAGCACCTATGATTCCAAAGCTCCACTACCCCATCAACATCTCCCAACACCAAATGTTCCCACCTTTATGGGACCCACACCAGCCACACTGCAAAGAACAACTAGTGAGCCGTTGTTTCAGGCTCATGATGCGCAGTACTATCCCCCTGAACCCACATTCAATGCACCAGAACCCCATACCTATAATCCACATTTGGAGGTCCCGGCGGAGATTGAAAAGTCGGTTAAGGTTCCAGAGCAGGATGAGGTAATGAGGAAGTTCAAAAGCCTGGAGCAATCCTTCAGGAGCATGCATGGATTGGGCAACCAGGTCAGCATGGCCTACAAGGATCTATGCCCTTTCCCGGACGTCCAACTCCCGGCAGGG
The DNA here is from genome assembly GCF_000715075.1 of Nicotiana tabacum. Classification (NCBI taxonomy): domain Eukaryota; kingdom Viridiplantae; phylum Streptophyta; class Magnoliopsida; order Solanales; family Solanaceae; genus Nicotiana; species Nicotiana tabacum. Next base: position 129,765,397 of record NC_134092.1, read on the forward strand.
TTCAAAATGCCTAAGTTTGACTTATACGAAGGGCACGGTGATCCTATGGCACATTTGCGAGGCTTCTGTAGCAAAATGAGAGGAGAGGGCGGCAAAGATGAGCTACTGATAGCTTACTTTGGTCAAAGCTTAAGTGGATCGGCATTGGAGTGGTATAACAGACAAGATCCCAGCAGATGGTACACTTGGGATGATCTAGCGCAGGCTTTCGCGGGTCACTTTCAATACAATCTTGAGATAGTCCCTAACCGTCTCACATTACTGAGGACTGGAAAGAAGCCTGGGGAAAGCTTTCGTGAGTTTGGTTTCCGCTGGAGAGAACAGGCAGCCAGGGTTGATCCTCCCACAAGAGAGGGAGAAATGGTGGACTACTTCCTGCAAACGCTGGATCCGACTTACTTTGGTCACTTGGTGACGACGGTTGGAAAATCCTTCAATGAAGTAGTAAATATAGGGGTCATGATAGAGGAGGGACTGAGGTCCGATAAAATCCTGAATTACTCAGCGCTCAAGGCAACGACCCAGGCTATTCAGAGCGGCACGGGAGGTGCGCTGGGAAAGAAGAAGAAAGAAAAAGTCGCCACGGTTGAGACAGGCGGTTGGTCCAGGTCCGGCAAACCATACTACAACCAACCCAGACCCCACAGGCCAAATTATCCATACAACCCGCCACAACACTACTATCCACCTCAAGAACCACACTTCTCCGTGCACCAAGACCAAACATACACTCAGCCTCCGGTTCGCCCGCAATGGCGCGCGCCGGCTCCCCAAAATGCATATGCACCTCCACAGAACACATACCCTCCACCACAAAATGCCTATCCTCCACCAAGGGCATACAGGAACCCTCCAGGGGTGGGCTTTCGAGGAAATCAAGCTGTTAGAAATGACAGGCTACAGAGACAGAGAGCTTTTACTGAGCTGGGAGAGACCTATACCGCCTTGTTCCACAAATTGAGGCAGCTAGATTTGGTGAGTCTTGTCAAGCCGAGGGGGCCAAACCCCCCACCCCAAAATTTGGACCGATCGATAAGCTGTGAGTACTGCTCAGGAATGCTTGGGCATGATACCGAAAAATGTTGGAGGTTGAGGCATGCAATACAAGATCTTATTGATGCCAACAAGATCGAGCTCCACACGCCGGAGGCACCCAACATCAACCAGAACCCATTGCCAGTACACCACAAAGCTCACATGATCGAGTTGGTGTACAAAGGAGGAGAGCCGAGGAAACCCTCACTGACGGTGATGATGATCCATGCTGCTCCGAAAGAAGAATCGACTGATGGGGAAGCAGGGGTACAGTTGAAGGGGGAAGATGTAAAGCCAGTGGTGATATTAGGGAAAAGTCCATCCACCGCAATAAGGAAACCAGAGCCAACCAAATTGGTGGTATCGGGAACATCATCCACACCCGTAGTCGTTGTGAAGGGAGTCTGCAGGGAACCGGCCATCATAAAGCTGGTAGTCCAATTGCCAATGATTGATAGCAAGGCCGTGCCTTGGAAGTATGAAAAGGCAGTGGTAATATACAAGGGAAATCAAGTGGAGGAGGATAGTTGTGAGGCGCAGGGGCTGACTCGGTCGGGACAGTGTTTTGCTCCCGTGGAGTTGAGAAGGTCTAACCCAGCAGTAACAAAGAAACCCGTGTCAGAAGAAGAGGCGGAGGAGTTCTTGAAAAAGATGAAAGTGCAGGATTACTCCGTGGTCGAACAATTGAAGAAAACACCAGCCCAGATCTCGTTGTTATCATTATTAATCCATTCGGATGAACATCGCCAGGCCCTGATAAAGATACTGAATGAAGCTCATGTGCCCAATGAAATTTCAGTAAACCACCTTGAAACGATTGCCAACAAATTTTTTGAGGTAAACAGGGTAACGTTCTCTGATGATGATCTGCCAGTGGAAGGCACGGAACATAATAAAGCTCTCTACTTGACTGTCAAATGTGAAGATTCGGCAGTTACTCGGGCGTTGGTGGATAACGGCTCAAGTGCCAATATTTGTCCATTATCCACCCTGAACCAGTTGAAGATTGACCATGGTAGGATCCATAAGAACAACATTTGCGTCCGAGGATTTGACGGAAGTGGAACGACCACCGTGGGGGATATTGTACTCGAGTTGACCATCGGCCCGGTTAAGTTTACTATGGAGTTCCAAGTATTGGATATCGCGGTATCTTATAACCTTTTGTTGGGATGACCGTGGATCCATGCGGCCAAAGTGGTGCCATCCACCTTACATCAAATGGTCAAGTTCGAATGGGATAGACAAGATGTCGTTTTGCATGGGGAAGACACTGCGTGCACCATGGGAGGCGCCATTGTGCCCTTCATAGAAACCAATGATGACAAAGGTCCCTGGGTTTACCAGATTTTCGATGCAGTGTCAGCAAACAAGAATCCCGAGGGGGAAAGCATTCCACACCCCAGGGTAGCTTCCGCAACCGTCATGATGGTTTTAGAAATGCTGGGTAATGGGTTTGTGCCAGGAAAAGGCCTGGGGGCTGAGCTTCAAGGGATTGTTCAACTTGTCTCCTTGCCCAAGAATTTGGAGACCTTTGGATTGGGGTTCAAACCTACTGTGGCAGATGTAAAGCGAGCGCGGAAAATGAAGAAGAGAGTTTGGGTTCTTCCCAAACCAATTCCGCGTCTCTCTAGGTCCTTTGTTAGAGCGAGTGCCAAGGGGTCACCTGTCCCGAAAATTCTCGGACCATTGATTGGGATGGACGGGGATTTGAATCAGAGCTTCAAAAGGCTGTTCGCTGATGTCCATATAATAGAAGTTGGAGAGGGTTCCAGCAGAGCAGGCATACAGTTTGTGGGGCCTAAGGCCAATACCAACAATTGGACGGTTACTCCTCTTCCTACCCAGGGGGAGTCCTGGTAGTAGGCTTTGATTTTTCTTTCTTGTTTTTCGGATTATTCCAGGGTGTAATCCAAATCCCATTTTATTTTGTAAAGTGTGAACCCTGTTATCCCGCATTTTTAATAAAATTCTCCTTTCTTGTCTCATTTTAATTTTGTTTTGTTCTTTTCTCTTTCTGAATAGTTCTCTTTTTACTGGCTCTAATGACATGGCATGAACAACGGATCTTCGACCTAGTCTAATAAATCAATCTGACTCCAGCTTAATTATACACGAGATCGGTAATTATGATGAGCCCGAATATGATGAGGATGAAGCCTTCGAAGAAATAAACCAAGAATTGTGCCAGTTCGAAGAGAAACCCAAGCCTAATCTGAACGACACCGAGGCTATAAATCTAGGGGATGCAGATAATGTCAGAGAAATCAAAATCAGCATCCACATTGAGCCAAACATCATAGAGGAATTAATCAAAGCCCTTATTGAGTTCAAAGATGTTTTTGCATGGTCATATGACGATATGCCGGGATTAAGCACCGATCTAGTGGTCCACAAGTTGCCCACTGACCCGGCATACCCTCCGGTCAAGCAAAAACTGAGGAAGTTTAAGACGGATATGAGTGTGAAGATAAAAGAAGAAGTGACCAAACAGCTATAGGCAAAAGTTATTCGGGTCACTCGATATCCCGATTGGTTGGCTAATGTAGTACCAGTGCCGAAGAAGGATGGGAAAATCAGGGTATGTGTCGACTACCGCAATCTCAACAAGGCAAGTCCTAAGGATAATTTTCCATTGCCCAACATCCATATCTTGATCAATAATTGCGATGGGCGTGAGATCGGATCCTTTGTGGACTGTTATACAGGATATCATCAGATCTTAATGGACGAAGAAGATGCGGAAAAGACGGCTTCATTACGCCCTGGGGAACTTACTGCTACCGGGTAATGCCATTCGGTAGCAACATACATGAGAGCAATGACTACTGTGTTTCATGACATGATACACAAAGAAATTGAAGTGTACGTAGATGATGTGATCATAAAGTCTTGGCGTCAGGAAGACCATGTAGCAGACCTAAGGAAGTTCTTTCAAAGACTTCGAAGGTATGATATTAAGCTCAACCCGGCCAAATGTGCCTTCGGGGTTCCATCAGGAAAGCTGTTAGGATTCATCGTCAGTCGACGGGGTATTGAGTTGGACCTATCCAAGATCAAATCCATCCAAAATTTGCCACCGCCAAAGAACAAAATGGAGGTAATGAATCTATTGGGAATACTAAATTATATCAGCAGGTTCATCGCTCAACTCACGGCGACTTGTGAACCCATATTTCAGCTGCTGAAGAAAGATGATGCGGTAGACTGGACGGCGGAGTGTCAAGAGGCTTTCGACCAGATCAAAGGGTATCTGTCCAATCCACCTGTGTTGGTTCCATCTGAGCCGGGGAGACCATTAATTCTTTATTTGACGGTCCTTGAGAATTCGTTTGGCTGCGTGTTGGGGCAACACGACATTACAGGAAGGAAGGAGCAGGCCATTTATTATCTTAGCAAGAAGTTTACAGTATATGAGGTCAAGTACACTCAACTCGAGAGGACATGTTGCGCCCTAATTTGGGTGGCTCAGAAGTTGAAGCACTATTTGTCCTCGTATACTACTTATCTCATTTTCTGTTTGGATCCATTAAAGTACATTTTCCAGAAACCTATGCCTACCGGGAGGTTAGCAAAATGGCAAATTTTGCTCACAGAGTTTGATATCGTCTATGTGACGAGGACGGCCGTGAAAGCCCAAGCGCTGGCCGATCACTTGGCTGAGAATCCCGTTGATGAAGAATACGAGTCTTTGAGGACGTATTTTCCAGACGAGGAGGTAATGCATATAGGTGAGCTGGAATTACCCGAGGAACCAAGTTGGAAGCTTTTCTTTGATGGAGCCGCAAACGCAAAAGGGGTTGGAATAGGAGCGGTACTCATTTCTGAAACAGGACGTCACTATCCTGTTACAGCTCAGCTACATTTCTATTGTACCAACAACATGGCCGAGTGTGAAGCATGCATTTTGGGTATGCGACTAGCTGCAGACATGGATGTCCAGGACGTTTTGGTCTTGGGAGACTCGGACCTCCTGGTGCATCAGATTCAAGGTGGGTGGGAAACACGGGATTTGAAACTCATACCATATCGACAATGTTTGCACGATCTGAGCAAGCGATTTCGATCAGTGGAATTTAGACACATCACAAGAATTCATAATGAGGTTGCCGATGCATTGGCCACCTTAGCATCAATGTTACACCACCCCGACAAAATGTATGTTGACCCATTGCACATTCAGGTTCGTGATCAGCATGCTTATTGCAACGTGGTAGAGGAGGAAATGGATGGCAAGCCATGGTTTTATGACATAAAGGAGTACCTCAAGATGGGGATATATCCGGAGCAGGCCACCAGAGACCAAAAAAGAGCCATTCGGCGTTTGGCAAACGGTTTCTTCCTCAGTGGAGGAGTGTTGTACAGAAGAACCCCAGACTTGGGATTGTTAAGATGTATAGATGCCGGTCAAGCCACGACAGTTATGGCAGAGATGCATGCTGGAGTCTGTGGGCCACATATGAGCGGATATGTATTGGCAAAGAAGATTCTTCGAGCAGGGTACTATTGGCTCACTATGAAGCATGATTGTATCAATTTCGTGAGGAAATGCCATCAATGTCAGATACACGGAGATCTGATCCATTCTTCGCCGATGGAGTTGCATACAATGTCAGCCACATAGCCATTTGTCGCATGGGCGTGGATGTCATTGGGCCTATTGAGCCGGCAGCGACCAACGGCTATAGGTTCATTCTGGTGACCATCGACTACTTCACCAAGTGGGTGGAAGCTAAAACTTTTAAGTCGGTAACCAAGAAGGCAGTGGTGGATTTTGTTCACTCCCATATCATCTGCAGATTTGGGGTCCTAAAAGTGATCATCACGGATAATGGTGCAAATCTTAACAGCAATTTGATGAGGGAGGTATGCCAACAGTTTAAGATCACACACCGCAATTCCACCCCATATCGCCCCAAGGCGAATGGAGCAGCTGAAGTAGCCAATAAGAACATCAAGAAGATACCGAGGAAGATGGTAGAAGGATCTAGACAATGGCATGAGAAATTACCCTTTGCCTTGTTGGGTTATCGCACTACAGTCCGGACTTCCATAGGTGCAACTCCTTATTTGTTGGTATACGGAACTGAAGCAGTAATACCAGCAGAGGTCGAAATTCATTCCCTTCGAATTGTCGCTGAAGCCGGTATTGACGATGATGAATGGGTCAAAGCTCGACTGGAGCAGTTGAACTTAATAGATGAAAAAAGATTGGCAGCAGTGTGTCATGACCAGTTGTATCAGAAGAGAATGGCAAGAGCATACAATAAGAAGGTGCGCCCCAGAAAATTTGAAGTAGGGCAGCAAGTATTGAAACGGATCCTCCCACATCAGATCGAAGCAAAAGGCAAGTTCGCCCCAAATTGGCAAGGGCCTTATGTTGTGACCAGAGTGTTATCCAACGGCGCTTTATGTCTAACAGATATCGAAGGAAGATGCGTCGACATGGCTATCAATTCTGATGCAGTCAAAAGATATTATGCGTAACTTCTTTTATTATGATAATTATTGGTTCGTTTGTTTGTACTTGATACTTATTAGATAATGAAATGACGGAGGCAATTCTTTCTTCTATCCAAACACTTTTAACCTTCGCTTCCCCCTTCGAGCCTTATTTATTCTTTCATACCCCTCTTTTGGAATCACTAATGGAAAAAATATATGAAAAAAAAAGAAAGAAAGGAAAAATGAAAACAAGATAAAGGTCATAAGAAAAACAAAGGAACCGTGGGAACTACATTTGACCTGATTCCTCAAAGAGGATACGTAGGCGCCTCACGGCTCGGTCATAGTGCACCATAATGTGCATAGTGTGCATAGCTTCACATAGTGTAAATATAAAAATCCCCAAGCAAGAAAACTGGGGCAGGAGTTATGCTTTTGAAGTTTCAAAAAAGGGTTGATTCCAAGAGTTGTAGTGTTTCACCCGTCGAAGTTATTTTTGAATTTTTGATAGCCTTTCTTTAAACCCACACAAAACCAACATCGATGTCCAAAAAGACCTCCCGATCAATATCCGAGAGGAGCCAAGTCAGGCAAATGAAAGCCGAGAATAATACACTGATCCCTAGCAAAGAAGAGGATCATAAACTGGAAATGAATTGATAGCCGAAAAGAATCTCCGGAAGAGAGAGACATATCGGCAGCCCTCCAATCCCCCACTGAAAAAATGAGAGAGTCTTATCGGTGAAAACCTTCACAGGCACCATAAGGCAACGAAAGATAAGAGAAATAAAATGAGAGAGTCTTATCGGTGAAAACCTTCACAGGCACCATAAGGCGACGGGAGCTGAGAGAAAGGAGAAAGTCTTATTAGTGAAAACCCCTCGAAGGGCACTATAAGGCAACAAGATAGATTGGCAAAAAGGATCCGCATTTGCGAAGAGGTGGGCACCTATTTATCCCCAGCAAGTGAGGCCATCAGGAAGATTGATTGATACAAATAGACTGGGCCGATTAATCCGTAATGCACGACATGATCGTTGGGACCAGTCATACCGTCCAGATAAGTTCTTTCCTTTTCTTCTCCCCCAGCATTTGTTCAGAAAGATTTTTCTCTTTTCTATCTTTTTCATTTCCTTGGCTAAAAAGACTTTTTCCAGAAATTTGTTTTGAGAAGGATTTTTCGAAGTTTACTACCAGGGGCCAAAATTGTACAAAGCAAAATGCGAAGGGGACAGGCCAAAGCCAAGGCAATAAGATAAAAGGCGTTTGTTGCAAAACCAAATGACAAGCTGGCCTAAAAAGTTAAGGGGAACATGAAGAAAAGCGGAAAACGATGGTTGAAGGACTTATGGACCAAGTTCCAAGAAGATCCCCAGCAGAACTTTGATAGATCACGGACCAAGGTCCAAGGTGGTCAGACACCACAGAAAGGGGGAAGGAGGAAAAGAGAATTAATCCACAGCAAGATAACCCTAACAGTCCTATCCTCAATAACGTTATCCCCAGGTGATAACATGTTATGTCCTGCAATGCTGGGAGAAAATAAACTTTTAAGGGAGTAGTTTTGGAGTTGAAGAGGACCCCCACAGCATGTTTTGAAACAAAAGAGCGGGGAAGGAATAAATGGAAAACCATCCCCAGCAGAAATACCGTCCCCAGCAGACATATCATCCCCAGCAAGCAACTTTATCCCCAACCAGTTTTGGGAGCACAGAGCAATGGAAAGGGAAAGGAAAATCATCCCCCAGCAGGAATGACACGATCACTCACCATGTTAAAACTAACAAAATTCTCTTTGATTTCTACAGGAAAATAAAGGTTGATGATGGCAGAAAGACATGCCACAAGGAAGGTCACCAAAACCGGGGCAGGAAATTTTCTGCCGTTGTCAAAAATTTTCTCGGAGGAACGAGCAGACAAATTCAAATACTTTCATAGTTAGTTGAACAGGCGCCCACCTGTATAACGAAAGGAATATTTTTCAGTCTTTACAATTCATGTCCTAGGTCGTCCACCAGTATAACGAGGGAATACATTTCTGTTTTTCATTTCATGCCCTAGGCGCTCACCAGTATAACGAGGGAATGCATTTCGGTTTTTCATTTCATGCCCTAGGCGCCCACCAGTATAACGAGGGAATACATTTCTATTTTCATTTCATGTCCTAGGCGCCCACCAGTATAACGAGGGAATACATTTCTGTTTTCATTTCATGTCCTAGGCGCCTACTAGTATAACGAGGGAATACATTTCTGTTTTTCATTTCATGTCCTAGGCGCCCACTAGTATAACGAGGGAATACATTTCTGTTTTCATTTCATGTCCTAGGCGCCCACCAGTATAATGAGGGAATACATTTCTATTTTCATTTCATGTCCTAGGTCGCCCACCAATATAACGAGGGAATACATTTCTATTTTTTTTTTTCATTTCATGCCCTAGGCACCCACCAGTATAACGAGGGAATACATTTCTGTTTTTCATTTCATGTCCTAGGCGTCCACCAGTATAACGAGGGAATACATTTCTGTTTTTTTTTTCATTTCATGTCCTAGGCGCCCACCAGTATAACGAGGGAATACATTTCTGTTTTTCATTTCATGTCCTAGGCGCCCACCAGTATAACGAGGGAATACATTTCTGTTTTCATTTCATGTCCTAGGCCGTCCACCAGTATAACGAGGGAATATATTTCTGTTTTTTTTTCATTTCATGTCCTAGGCACCCACCAGTATAACGAGGGAATACATTTATGTTTTTCATTTCATGTCCTAGGCGCCCACTAGTATAACGAGGGAATACATTTCTGTTTTCATTTCATGTCCTAGGTCGCCCACCAGTATAACGAGGGAATACATTTCTGTTTTCATTTCACGTCCTAGGTCGCCCACCAGTATAACGAGGGAATATATTTCTGTTTTCATTTCATGTCCTAGGTCGCCCACCAGTATAACGAGGGAATACATTTCTGTTTTTCATTTTCATGTCCTAGGCGCCCACCAGTATAACGAGGGAATATATTTCATATTTTTGCATTCAGGCGCCCACCTGTATAACGAGATGAATGTTTTTCGGTCTTATACTTCAGGTCTTGAAATCAGTAACCCACCGGAAGGCAGAAGGTTACAACAAAAAATCCCCGGCATAACAAATTTTGATGAAGAGAGCCGTATCCCCATAGGAACTACCGAAAAGCTTAATGAAGGAAGCCATATCCCCAGCGGACCGAACTAGACAGTGAGAATTGGTATTCAGAGTAGCAAAAGGTTGGTATCACCCCATCAGTGTTCGGAAGAAAGAAACACCGGAATAAATGCAAGCCGACAAGAAAGCAAGGCGTCCAAAACAAATGGAAGATAGATGGGATCTTGTAATCCGTTATCTAGCATAGCTTCTTGATTTTTCTTTTAAGCACAATGTAATAAGGAGATCGGTAGGCAGTAGTAACAACATGCAGCAGCAGTAACAGCAAATCACAGTCCATGGTAGTCTCAGCTACCAAAACTTCCCAAACTACATTAACCTGATTCCCTTCTAGCCAGGGATATGTAGGAAACCTTTGAAGCAAGGTTCGGTTAAATGTTTTTCAAAAAATGGTTCACACGGAGTACTCGGATGGGCAAAAATCGCTCACTTTATCTTTGCACGAAAACCCTTCGGTTTTCGGACAAAGAGGGGCAGTTGTAAGCACGTGATTTTTGCCCTATATAAGAATTACTCCCAAAATTCCAAAAAAAAATATAAAACAATTTTTGTTTGTTTGCAATTGTTATGAGTTTTGTGTTATTTTTCGTGTATTGTTCGCATTTTTGTCTGCGCATGTTTATTTTTAAATTAGTTAAAAATACAAAAAAATACATGTTGCATGCATCTAGGAATTAATTAACCATAATTTGGTTTTAAAAGCGAAAATCACAAAAATAGGCATTTTATTCTATTTTGTTGTCATGGTAATTTTATTAAATGTTTTAATTCATGTGATAACTGTTGTTAGGTGTTAATTAATATTTGTGTAGTTTAATTTTGGTTTTTAGGAATTTTTGTTTAATTATAAGAAGGAAAATATCGGATTTGGGCCAAAAATTCAACTGAAATCAGGCCCAAATCAATACAATGACCCAGTCCAAAACCAGGCCTTCCAGGGACGCCGTATAGGGCGTTTGATCTGAGTCGTTCATCCATACTCATCCAACGGTCCACGATCGCGACCGTAACCCGACCTGCTTACCCGGGTCGACCCAGCCCCTCATTAAAACCAAACGATCCCGTTTCTACACCAAACGACCCCGTCCTGTCCCTCACCAATTAATCCAAGCCGTTGAGATCATTTGATCTAACGGCTCAAGTTAATTGCCACGTCCCATTTATAAACCCCTCATCACACCCCGCGCCCCCTATTCGAACCCCCCCCCCCCTTTTCCATCGTCTCTCTCAAGAGACTAACCTAACACCCCTTGCCAAACTCTAGCGCCACCCTTCCATCCCCTTACCATAAACCCGGCGGCAATGATGTCGGTGACCACCAAATTAACACCCCTAGTGCACCTCGACCCCCTGGACACGGATCTGCAAACCGTTGGGTTCGAATCAACCTACACCGTCTCGAATCTTTTTCTGAAGATTCGAGCCAAACCCTGATCTACACCAACCCACCCCAGATTCACACTAGTAATTACCCTGCCCTCACTCGTGACCAAACCAAGTTTGGTTTGGTCTGAATCTACCCACAAATCCTCAAGCCCTAAATCGGACTGTTCGAACCCTAGAACACAAGAACTTTGGGAATCCGGCCAGTTTAAACGGAGGGTTGGGGTCTAATAGACCTTAATCGAAGTGTTCTCGGTTGAGAACACCTCAATTAAAGTCTGTTCGACCTCAAATGGTCAAATCCAGTTCAGGCCTGGGTCGTTCGTTGTTGAGCTTCCACAGTGAGTTTTCCTTTTTCTTTTATATTTTGTTTGAATGTCGTTTGAGTTTGTTAACATGTTTAGTTAGTTTGTTGGTATTTCTGATGTGTTCTTTTAATTTCCTCCTTCTTCGTAAGACCTTTTTATTTGGTCGACTATTCTTTTGTTTATGGTTGAATACGTATGGTGATATACATACTCGATTTGATCAGTGTCGTCAAGTGTTCCATTCATGTTGTTCCTCTGTTTTGTGCAAAGTTGTCTGAAGCCATTTGGGACCCTGTTCATATTATTTGTTTAATCGACTGATTGTTCTACGTTATAATTAGTATAGTCGATTAGATAAACGTCGTCGATTAGTTTTATAGGACTGAATGTTCAAATGTCCTGATTCTGATAAGCTTCATATGATTGATCGAACCATTGTCATTTAGCTGATTGTTTGAAACTATCTGTGAATGGTTTGTAGCTGCAGTACAATAGCTGGAACTCAGTTTAGGATAGTTTGAGTTTGAACTTTCAGAAGTTCAAATTTCAGGCTGTTGAAGCTTAGGTTAAAACAGTAACAGTAGGGGTTAAAAGGGGTAGTTTGGGGTTTGAAAAGATCAAAAAATGGTTAGTTTAAGTTGGGCTGACAGTAGGGTATTGAAGTATGATTAAACTAATACAATAGTGGGGAACAAAACTTGATAGTATAGGATGTTAGTTGAGTATTATAATAGGCCCATAACATTTGAGTAATAATAAAATGAATTAATGGGGGATTAGTTGGTTGTTGTCAGTTGCCCATACCACTTTGGGCACAAAACACCTGATAATGGGAAATTAAGGGGTATGGGCAGAGTTGAGGTCTGAAGGGAACGAGGCAGCCTGGGGCTTGCCTATATTTTGTCTATAAATAGGCTCATTTAGAATAGAGTAGAGGGTTGGACATCAAAAATTGAGAGAAATAGAGTGTTAAAGCTGAAACTCCACATTAAGGAGTTTGAGGCTGTTTTTCTGGGGTGTTTGACAAAATCAGAAATTACTGCTTTCGTGCACCAGTCTGCTGTGTTGGGACACTGTTGGATTTCAGTTTAGCTTTCCTGGTTTCTTTACTTGTTGAACACTGTTTCAGTTGAGTGTCTTGGTTTTCTGTTGGTTTGAAAGTTCACTGGTTTTCTGTTTGGTTTAAACCTATCGCTGGTTCCTTCTACTGGTTATTATTGGGTTTTCCTGCTGGGTTTGTTTGGGTTTCAAAAATCTGACTGCTGGGTTGTTTGCTGGTGAGTGCTGCTTTTCTTGTTGTTGTTGTTGTTGTGTATGCTACTATTCCACTGATCATTCCTCTTCTTCTTTTGCTTTCCTATACCAGGTACACCACTGATACATTGTCAATATAAGCTGAAAGTTGAAATATGAATACAAAAATGAAGAGTTGAAGCTGTTTTTTTGCTGAGTTTTTCGAATCTGTTTCAATCTGTATATTGAACATTAAAGTTGTATATATAATAGTTCATATCTTCTATTTAGGATAATGAAGGCAGTCACCATGTATAATTAAACCTCGCGTATGGTTACGTGGTATCACCTTATGTATGTATGTTGGTAGATAGAAAAGAAGTGAGAATGTAGTAAGCGATATCTGGAATTTTAGCTGTGTTTGTGATTAGCATATCTTCTAACGCATGTTAAGTGTTAAATGGTCCATTGCTAGTTAATCTTACTCCATTTAGCAGGCTGTCTCCTATAACTTGCAACAGTACCATTAGAATAAAATAACAACAGTTTCCATTTCAACCTTATAAATGTTGGGCCTGAGTCGAATGAACTAACAGGCCCTTATAGAAAAAGAATGGCCCAGGTCTAGTCCATACAATGTGCGTTGGGCCTGGGCCCATGATATCTAAACGACTGCCCAGGCACGCGGTCATGTTTCGAATTCGGCAAATCATATTCGGAACCCGACTATAACTAACTTGTAAGCATGTAAATAAAGTTGGACCGTTCTTCTTCTTTCATTATTAGAGACAAACTCAATAGAAAACATAGTCGCTATAGGACAACCTTTTAAATAAAACGAGACGAGCCTCGCCAAATAAAAATGCAAATTGCGGGGCCCTAAATAATTGGTCATAATAAATACTTAGAATTTGGGATGGACTGTTTAGTAAATTTCACTGCCTTCCCCAAAGATAATAACGCGTTAGACTCTTTAGGCGCGATTTAATTAATCTTAGCTTCTTAAACTCGGGTGTGCATTTCATGCAACCCAAATCCAAATCCCAAAACATTAAATAAAATATATTCCGGTGCGGGTGCATTTCATGTGACGCAATCCAAAGACATGTTTTTAAATGATGTTCACATTCCTTAAAAATATAATGAAAGCGGTAAAGAGTTAAAATTTGCACATGAGCTCATAATTGTATAAAATCAGATAAACAAGCTGAATGTGACAGTTGAGCGACCGTGCTAGAACCACGGAACTCGGGAATGCCTAACACCTTCTCCTGGGTTAACAAAATTCCTTATCCGGATTTCTGGTTCGCGGACTGTAATACAGAGTCATTCTTTTCCTCGATACGGGATTAAATTGGTGACTTGGGACACCCTAAATCTCCCAAGTGGTGACTCTGAAATAAATAAACAAATCCCGTTTCGATTGTCCTTTAATTGGAAAAACTCTTTCACCCCTCACGGGGGCGAAAAAAGGAGGTGTGACAATCATGACTGAATCCGGAGAAGAGATTGGAGTGCTTACTCTGCCAAACAAGATTGAGTATGAAGATGAACAAGGTGCACAATCATCAGAGGTTCCAAATGTTGATTCTCCAACATTGGAACCCAAACATACAGATTGTCAAGAGGACAAGGAATCTGTGGCTAAGAAGCTCAAGAAGCTAGAAAAGGGAATTGAGCAGGTAATATTATTAACTACAATATATTTACATATTTGCTACAATATATCTACATTTCATAACAATTTATGTAGTATACATTGTAGTTAAATTATAGTATAATTCTATAGTCAGCCCTGTTGGGATTGCACACATTGTAGTTGAATTGTAGTATAGCTGTAGCAATTTGTAGACAATTGTGAAAACAATACTGCCTCGTACATAATTAAACTGATTTGTAATTTATTTGAATAAAATTACCAACTAACTATATTTTTAACTTTTAGGTTGATGGGAAGTTAGAGGATTTTAGGAAGGCTGTATTTGAGGAACTCCATGACCTTCGAGTGTTTATAGATGATTCTGTGAAGAGTGTTTTGAATTTGATAAACAGGAGATATGATGTGGATGAGGCAAAGGTAAGAGTTGACATATATTTATATACCAAAACAAATTATGACATATGAAACAATATACTCAAACTAACATAAAATCTTTAGGTTGCTAGTAGTTCAACCAAAAATAATGACCAACCACAAGGAGTGAACAACCAGCAATTTCAGTTCAATATTGGTGATCAAGTGCATGCAAGCACAAGCAACACAGGTATCTACAAAATACCTACAAATATATACACTTAGTATAAAACTTTATAGAGCATAGTTTTATTATTCACATTTTATCTACAACTTCCTACATATATCTACAACTTTCAAGGCAGCATTATCTAGTATTATTTACCTTTTTTAATTATAAATTAAAGCTGCAGTTTGTCCAGAACATGTTCCAGCACATGTTGACTTATATTTAGAATTTCAAGAAGCGGCTGAGGTAGAACAAGCAGGTATAATATCATACTGTCATTCAGAATAAATAATTATTGTTTATACAATTTTACATTCCTGTTAAGTAAGTTATGTTTTATGTAACAGATATTGAAGATATCAATGCACAGTCCCCAATTCACAGAGTGACTGTAGCAGCTCAGACAGAACAAGTCATTAAGAAACAGCTAAATGAAGGTGAAGATGCACAGCATGTGGATGAAATTGTTTCTGAAGGATCGGGCATTGATAAGAAGGGTGTGACATTGGATGACTTTGAGTTGCCAGACAACTTAACACAATTGGTTAAGTATGGTGAGCCCATACCAGATGAAGCAACCCCTATTCATCTGGGAAGAACCAGGCAACCGGGTAAATATGCACGATCACCTTTCATACCTCTATATAGTTCTGGAGGCAGCAGCTCTATTGGACCTAAATATTTCTACCTCAAGCACCCCTTCACAACTCGTATAGGTGAAAATGTAGATTCTGATGTGTTAGATAAGTTCAACAAGTGATTATACCACCGTAATGACAAAGTATCTAAGAGGTATGAATGCTTAATTTGACACTTTCATTTCAGCATTTTAAAGTTTAAATATGTAATTCATTCTGTGATTTTTTTTTGATTGGACATTTATTTGTTGTTACAGGAGGAAGGCTCCCTTTTCATAAAGGATAACCAAATCAAGCCTTGGTTAGACCTTGGAGTTGAAAAGGTGGATAAAAAGGACTAGTTTTATTCCCTTGCTCACTCCGAACAAGTCCTCAATGACTCGGTAAGTATCAAAGAATAAATTCACAAGATATATTTTGTCTTCTGTTTTGTAGTATAATTGTAGTTATATTGTAGATATGAAATATATGTGACCATGCCTTTTATTATAAATTGTAGATATAATGTAGACATTTCTTATAAATGCTTCTCTTATTATTTATAGTGTGATTGTATTTAGGTTGGACCTTATGTATCATATTTGATGATGAATTGTATGTAAAAATTGTATATTTGGTAATTTGGACAGAATTGGTATATCTGTATTTCATGATTGTAGTTAATTTGTAGTTAAATTGTAGAGCAAGTTGAAGACTTATAATATTAACTGTAGTTTGAATGTAGATATTATTGAGACCTTATGGTAGTTGTTTTGTTCCATGTGTTGTTGTGTATAGCAGCTAAAGTGTAGCTATTTGTTAGATTATTTGAATTCTGGCTTTATAGTTTAAAGTGTAGCTGCTTTGTTGATAATTGTAGTTACACTGTAGCTTATAGTAGATTCTATTTTATTTTACAGCACGTTGATGTTATTATGTATTACCTGGAAAAAAGAGGCAAATATGGCCCCAACAACAACAACACTAGGTTTACAACAACCGATTGCTTGTTCAAGTCAAAGATTGAACAAATCTATGAGAAGTTCATAAGTTCTCCGCCAGAAAAAAAGTATTCGGTTGTTAAACCTGATGATGCTGTTGCAGAATATATTCTTGGGTATAGACTTCTTGCTAATGTTGCCTGGGATGAAGTTGACTATGTCTTCATGCCTGTGAATATTGTAGAGAATTTCCATTTGTTGTTGGTCGTTTTCGACATAGCGTACAGACAACTTTATGTGTATGATTCCATGGTGTCTTCACACCATCATAATGTTGTTGAATCATGTGTTGATAAGTTTTCAATCATTATCCCTCTGTATTTGTCTTGCACTGGTTTCTACGGGAAGCGTAAAGACATTGACTCAAGACCACAAAGGCATACATTGAGAAACCAGTTACAGACCATCTCAACATACAGTGGATGGTTGCGGAGATTCCACAGCAAAAGGAAGGATCACTGTAAAAAAACTATTCTCTCTTTCTAGATGTTTAATTATTTTTTTTATAATCATTTGTTAAATAATTAAATTTTTGTCTTATGCAGCGATTGTGGTGTATTTGTGGCTATTTTTGCGGAGTATGTTAGCCTTGGAGATTTGTCAATCCCTTCAGAAGACCTTTCAGATATCGACCAATACCGTAGACGCTATGGAGCTCTCCTGTGGGACTATGTTACAAAGAAGCAAGAAGATGGGTCAATCAGTGAAAGTGAGGTTACAGGCAGGCTAGCAAGGAGGAATGGTGCTCCTGCTTTAAATGAGAAGACTAGAGTCCAGAGAAAGAACAAATAGTGTCCTGTTTTCCTAGTTTAGTTGATGCCAATTTGTAGTTGAAGGAGAATACACTACTTTATGAACAAATTTTTTATTTTTTATTGCAGCATACCTTTTTGTTTTGTTATTTTATCTTTCATTATTAGTTGTTCACTTGAATATAAATTAGTTGTTTACAGCACTGTATCTTCATTATATTAAACATGAGTATTTTGATGTTAGAATACAATTTGCCTACAAATAATCTTCACAATATTCACATTTTGGAAACACTCAATGTAGTTATTGTATATAATTTTGTAGTTGTATATGTTCATAATTTTTATGAAATACCTTCAAGTTCTAGGTAATATCTGTATATAACTGTTAGTTGAAGTTAAATTACACAACAAACAGAAGAAATAAATACTCCAATCATAGAAATATATTATCTACAATTTATCTACAAATTATTATCAAGACTACAATTTAACTACATTTAACCTATATTTTACCTACAATCTGGAAACACTTTACATTAAAGTTATTTTTTTAATATCAGTTGTATTGTAGATAATAAATATTAAAATTTAATTACACTATATCAAAGATAAATTTAGATACCTGACACAGTATATAAAAGCATATTAAACACACATAAACAAATTGTAGTCTACTTCATAATGATCTTTAAAAACTTAAACGATTACACAAAAAATCTGCTAACTTTAATTCACTAACAGTTAGTTTGAATAACTATTCTAACTACATGATATTCATTTCTTCTAGGGCGTATTCTTGCAAGATCTTTTGTTATACCCTTCACCTCTACAATTTCCACATGACACCTTGTACTTCTTTGACTTTATTTCATCATATGTTTTATATCTTTCCTTTTGAGGTCTCTCTGGCTGCCTTTTATCTCCCGTCGGTGGATTTACTACCTCATCCAAAATACGTTGTGGCACATTCCATTTGCTTTCATCAGGAAGAGGATTTACCGGTATTTCATACGTACGTAGAAGGCTCTCCCTTGTGTAATACGGAGAGCAATAGTTTTCATATGTTTCATTCTTGTGCCTTAATGCTGCCAAAGCATGCACACATGGAAGTTCTTCAAGTTGAAATTGGCCACAACTACATTTCTTGTTTTCTAGACACACAATGTACCGCTTCATACCATCTAACACAGTATGTATATGATCTGTTGAAGCCCTCAACTACAATTGCAGAACAAATAGAAAAAATATTATCTCAATCATAAAAATAGATTATCTACAACTTATCTACAAATATTCTACACCTTTTCTACAACCTACAATTATCTACAATTTAACTACAATTTATCTACAATCTGGAAACACTGCATATTAAGTAATTTCTTTTTTCTGCACCAAATAAACAGATCTTACCCTAAGCTTCTGAGATAATGTTCTGTTGTTCTCTAATTCTTTGTTGAATTCGGACCCAAGAAATGTGAAAGTACCATTCGCCTTCAATAACTTCTCGTTGGTCCAACGTTCTAGCAGTGTCCGCATATACTCTAAAAGGTCAAATGTCGGCAGCTCTCTTGCATCTTTTGTTACAACGTTCAACGACTCTGCAATATTTGATGTCATTGTCCACGTTCTATTCACTGTTGCATGTACTCTTGACCATCTGTGATAGCCAATATCATATAGGTAAGATTTCACATGCGGGTCTTCCTCTTCAATCTTCGACATCCTTTCATTAAATTCATCCAGAGTGTATGACCGTGTTGTAGCAAAGTACAATTCATGTAATTGTAGATGACCCTTCTTGAATTTTGACCTTATATTTGTCCAAATATGCCACATGCAAGAGTAATATGGCATGTCCGGATAGACAATTGATGTTGCCTTCAGTATACTCTCATTCCTATCTGAAACAACACACATTGAAGGTCTTTCACCATATGCCTGCTTGAATTGCTCAAAGAACCACTTCCAAGATGCGTCGTTTTCAGAATCAACCACAGCATATGCCAAGGGAAATATTGTACCTACATTATTAATTCATAAAATATTAATTGGCAGCTTTGAAAATGTATATAAAAATATAAATACATAGCACCTACAATATATCTTCATAATATAGACAATTTATCTACATTTCATGTAATAGCTACAAAATAACTACAAAATTACTACAATGTATCTACATTTTATAGACTGCCTACAAAATAACTACAAACTTTTTACCTACTGCATCCATGGTGCTTGGTGTCAGCATAATCCCCCTATAGGCTGACTTTAAGAGTGTCCCATCAACTACGACTACTGGCCTACAATGTTGCCAACCACTTATTGATGTACAAAGAGCAACAAATGCGTATAAGAAGCATTCATCTGCTGTCTTCTTCAATTTAACAACCGAACCAGGATAGGTCTCCTCAAGAATATAAAAATATTTGGGTAATTTGCTGTAGGAGTCAGCCATATTCCCTCTCAAAAACTGTAAAGCCTTTTCCTTTGCTCTCCATGCTTGCATGTAGCTTAGATTCACTCTGTGTTCGGATAACATGTCAGTTTATATATCCTTTTGTGTACACAGTCTTAGGATCACAATACTTTGGAATGAACATACTACCAACTACAGCTGCAGTACGTTTGCGTTGTATGAATGTTTCGTCCATTAAGGAGCATGTGTGTTGTCGGTTGAAACTCCTTATCTTGAACATTGCAGAATCATTAATTGACGTTGCCTTGAAGTGCCATTTACAGTTTTCACCAACGCATACAAGCCAGTAGCTACAAAAAAAATACAATATTTAATACAGATTATAAATGTAGATGCAACAAAAGGACTGTTTTAACATAAAGTGACATAAACTACAATTTAACTACAATGTAACTACAATTTATCTACAATGTTTAAAAAACACATATCTTGAGTAAAACACTGCTTTTAATGATCTTTTCTCCACAAATATCTCCATACCGTCTATGACTAGATCTTTTAACTCTGAACTGGAACTTGTGCATCACAGAAAAGTGCTTCATTGCAGCAACTACAGTTTGCTTGTCCTGATACACTTGTCCTTCTTCAATAGCAGTTTGCGTAGATTCTGTTATTATTTCACTTTGATATTCCTCTATAACTGGAGAGGATGACATCTCAAGTAACTTTAGGGATCCAGACGAACCTGCATCAAAATAAAGATAAATAGTGTCATTATAATTTTGTAGAATCTTTGTAGATAATTTGTAGATATAGTAAAACCTGCACTTGTGTTATCGTTGGTGATTGCCAATTCCATATTGAAATCTCGTACATTTATACATAACGGATATGAACCTAAGTTTTTATTCTCCTTTTTTGTCTCCATATACACATGAACCCCCATATCATTCCTAATCTCCATTGGGGGACAATTGTCGTTCACCATGTATTTGATTTCTACAATTTTTTCTGAAGTATCAATCGATAGTTGTTCTGCAATTGTAGAAATCAGAATACTGTAGCTTGCATTCTCATCTACCACAATGGCATCAACTTCAAAATCTCTAAATCTGCCACAGTTATCCCAATTCTCATTCAATTGTAGCATGATTGCGATTTTGGACATGATTGCATGTTGTTGCTGATGTATTATTCTAAATTTTTTCGTTTTTTGGATTTCTAGATTGAGAGAAAAAAAGACGAAGAACAGATATATGATCGCCAATTTGATTTCTGAAAATGACGAAGAACAGAATATAGCAATGTTGAGTTGTTGAATCTCGAAAATTTGAATTCTACAATTTGAATTCAGTTTGTTGAAACTGTTCGTAGTTTGTTGAAGCTGTTCGTACTTTTTTAAATAAAAAATTGAATTGTAGTTTAAGAGTAAATTACGCAGATGCGAAATCTCCTTTCCATTTCAAAACTTGAATTTAATGTAGAATCAATCAATCCCATGATTATTTCCTGATTTTTCGCGCGTTATTAAGGGAAGATTCTGTCCTATTAATTCCTAATAAACGAATGGTACAGAAATTGTAGGAAAAATGTGGACTAGGCGGGTAATTTAGATACTATGCTCATATTTGGTATTAAAGTTTTCATATATGGTATAGGAAGAAAAAAATCCCTATTTATAAATATTTAATAATTTTTTTAACAAAAATACAAAGTCTATGCAAAAGTTATTGGGTTCACGGGAACCCATATATTATACTCTAGATCCGCCCCTGCCTGTGAGATGCCCATTTTGCCAAAACATATATAATATAGTACTAATCTGTATGCCTCTTGTAGGTATGCGTAATGGTGGCGTCTAGCTACGCTGATGGAGTCTCTCGCGACATGAAATGCGAGTAATCAGAGACAGATTCAGGATTTAAAATTTATTAGTTCTTATAGCGACCTTAAATAAATATAATATAAATAATTGGGTTGAATTTTTTAACAGATATACAAAATATATACAAAAATTACTGGATTCATGAGAACCCACATATAATAGGTTGGATCCGCTCCTGCGAGTAATAATAAATGTATTAGCAATATATACATAAGATAAAAGCATCCAAAAACAAGAAATACACTTAAATTAAAGATTTTGATATAACAATCCATGTACTATTATTCACTCCATAATAATTTTATATAATATAATTTTTATAGTATTATTAACCACGTAATAATTTATTAATTGCAATCTCCACAAGATGACGTTAAATCAAACAGCCTTCGAACTTTCTCAGTACATTTGATTTGTTTTAACATTGATAGCATAAATATAAAATATAAAGAAACTAAGTACATTTGTTTTATTTTATCATTCATAGCATAAATAAAATATAAAGAAACTAATTTAAGTCTTTCTTCCCCCTTCATATTTTAGGCTTTTCTATAATTTTGGAAATAACTTAAAAAATTCTCCACATAGCTATCTTGTCTTCCTTTGTCACAAAAAAGAGTTTTCGCCTCTTTAACCTTCTCCCTGTAAATCTTACCCTTTTCCTCAACGAGTACCAAACTCAGTGACTCAGCTACTGAGTCACGAGTGAACGACCCATCTCTGTCATCTCTGGGCACCGAATACGCCATCTTCTTCTCCGCCAAGAGCCTAGCATTTATCCCTTGATCAGCCAAGAATGTTAACAAAACCAATGGCTTCTCAAATTGTATAGCCTCAACCACTGAACTCCATCCCGAATGAGTCAAAAATCCACCCACTGAGTCATCGCTCAGTATCTTGAGCTGTGGTGCCCAACTCGTGCAGACAATTCCCCTTCCCTTTGTCCTTTCTTCAAATCCTTCAGGCAATCGAATCAGTTCGTCGTCAGATTCTCCTCGTTTAGTTCTTAATACCCAAAAGAACGGTAATCCAGATTTCTCTAAACCGAGCGAAATCTCAGTGAGTTCATTTTGACTCGGTTTTGCCTCGCTACCAAACGCTACGTAAACAACTTTTCCTTTTTCTTGCATATCAAGCCACAGTTTTATACTTTTCCATGCATCGATCGTCGAACTATCATCTTCATACGACGTCGTAGGAAGTTGCCCTACCGGAAAAACCGGTTTCCGGTGAATATCTTCCAAAACTTTCAACCATTCCGGTTCAAATTCTGAACAACTCCTCACAAACAAAATATCACAATCTTCTAGGGTTTTATACATACGAAAGATATCAGGAACATTCTCTTCATCTCCTTCCATGGAAGCGTCAAAGATCCTTAAAACTTCAAACAATTTCCAACAAACTGTAGTCTCAATTGGGACCCACGCCGGAGGAACGGTGTATTCCTCCGGCGTCGTCCGAATTTCATAGTCGTTGTTTAAACCCGGTACGGGTCCGACAAAACCCAGAAACGCAGCGATAAATATGCTGAAATAAGCCGTCGGAATATCAAATTTTTTAGCGACGGAAGGAACCCAGTAAGAAGTAAAATCGAAGAGTATAAAATCAGGAGCTGAATCTTCTAGAAACTTCGCCATGGATTCTTGAAGTCCGTCTTGCGCAAGTTTGAGGTACTTGACTTGTTCATAAGGAACATCAATGGTGGCTTCTGCATTTTTTGGTAGTTTTTCTATTTTGGGCACAGGAAATTTGAAGAAATTTAAGAACGGGACGAGATTTGGAGGAAGTTTAGGGAGACGATCAATGTTTCTTGGGGTTGAAATGAAGGAAACTTTGTGGCCTTTTTGAGCAATGAGTTTTGATAATTCTAAGTATGGAATCATATGGCCAAAAGCTAGCCATGGAAATACTGCAATATGCAGTTTTTTGCTGTTTTCCGCCATTTCTGTAATGCCAAAATCTCTCTGAATTTTTCAGTGATGCAATTCGTGGATGTAAAGATAAAGAATAGTATAAGTAAGATAAGATTTGATGCAGCTTTAATTGTTTTTCGAAAGTCGTTTGGATTTTTTATTGTTAGCTGGTATGATTGTACGTAGTACTAATATTTTTATATTCGTTCTCTGTCGCACTTATATTGATGGTTGATTGGTTTTTCCGCCGGTCGCAAGATATGGCTTGCAAATGACTATAACTTCTATTAGAGTACAATATAAATCTGTTTATGTTATCAAGGTACTTAAAATATAATTGTCACGATCCAAAATCCAGTAAGAGTCGTGATGACGTCTGATACCACGATAAGATAAGCCAATACCAAAAAGTTAATTAAATTCTCATTTTAGTATTTTTGAAATTATTTCTATTTCTTACATTAAACAATAAATAATGAACTTCACCGAGTAAATAATGATATCTTTAACAAATTTTTAATACTGAATAATCCCATATACATCCCAGAACCCGATGTCACAAGTGCATGAACAATTTCTAGGAAATAAAATGAAATACAATAACCGTCCGAAATACAAATTGCATAGAAAAGAAAATACAATACTTTGAAAGAGACTCTGTTGGTTGCAGATCGTCTCGAGAGATGCAGCTCACTTAAGTTTCCGTATCAACCATGCCGCTGCACCCAACGAGGCCACTAGACGTGCATGCGTCTGTGCAACAAAAATGCACAGCAAGCGTAGTATGAGTACAAAAATAACGCGTACCCAATAAGTATTCAGTCTAACCTCGAAGAAGTAGTGACGAGAGGTCGACTTCGACACTTACTAGTGGTCCGATAATATAATACCAATAATGTGAAAAGTCATGAATTTTAAAAGGCGTCTGAAAACTCAATAATCATGAAGCAGGTAAACAATTCTTTTGTTAATAGAAATCTTCAAACTTATTTCCATCTTTTAGCAATTTACATCTCCGGCCGATGAGGCCATATCAATTATCAATAATTCCAAAACAATCAAATAAGTCATGCACAAATCATGTCGAGGTCGTACGACCCGATCCAATATAATATTAAAATTGTGCGTTGCTAGAGGGTCGAATGACGCGAACCATAGATGCATCTATTACCCCGATCGCAAATCATACATGTGATGCGGTCAAATATAAATAAAATAATTACCTCGCTCGCGAATCATACGTGCGACGCGGTTACACATAGATAAATACATTCAAACAGTCAATCAAGAATTCATCAGGGAAACAATTACCCAAAGAAATGACAACTTCTCTTTCAACAGTCCAGAAAATGATGTTTAGCCCTTTTTAGAAATTCATTTACCAAGTTCGATATGATTAAGCATTTTAAATCGACAATAGGGTTACAGATATCGCAAGTATAGCATGCTTT
Source organism: Nicotiana tabacum (assembly GCF_000715075.1). Taxonomy (NCBI): domain Eukaryota; kingdom Viridiplantae; phylum Streptophyta; class Magnoliopsida; order Solanales; family Solanaceae; genus Nicotiana; species Nicotiana tabacum. The sequence goes on from NC_134092.1 coordinate 129,790,292, forward strand.
TGGGTCCTAGACTACCCGGACTTAAGCATAATAAAGCTACGCACGGACTCTCGTCACCTTGTGTGTACATAGCCCCTACAAATAGGAGCACATATTTAAACTTCACCTATGAGGATAATTCCCTCTTACAAGGTTAGAAAGGAGACTTACCTCTCTCCGAAGTTCCATAACTGACTCCAACGCCACTCTATCACCTCAAATCGTTGCCCAATACTCCAAAATTTGCCATTGATGATAAAAAACCCCCTTTTGAAACCCTCCAAGAATCTCCCAAACCAAGAAAAAATGAAAGAAAATGGGTCAACTCCTGTTTTTTAAATAAACACACTGCCTAGCGATTCTTTGCACATGCGGTCACTTGTCCACTTCTGCAGTTCCGCAGGTGCAGACAAAATACCGCTTCTGTGGTTCTCTTCCGCTTCTGCGCCCCTTTCTTCGCTTCTGCGCTTGAGCATATGCGGCCACAATTCCGCACCTGCAGTCCTTCGTCTAACTGCCCAGCTTCGCTTCTGCGACTCCGCTCCGGCAGCCAAAACCTAACAGGTGCGGTTACACCAGATATCAACTGCTTCAATTCTTCTTCAAATTCTAAATTCAATCCATTAACCACCCGGAATCCACCCGAGGCCCCCGGGACCCCATCCAATTATACCAACCAGTTCTAAAATATAACGCAGACCTGCTCGAGGCCTCAAATCAAATCAAACAATGCTAAAACCATGATTTGTACTCCAATTCAAGCTTAATGAACTTTAGAACTTCAAACTTTTTTATTCGATGCCGAAACCTATCAAATCACGTCCGATTGGCCTCAAATTTTGCACACAAGTCATATTTGACATTACGGACCTACTACAACTTCCAAAATCGGATTCCGACCCCGATATCAAAAGTCCACTTCCGGTCAAACTTCTCAATAGCCTTCAAACTTCTAACTTCCGCCAAACGACTCCAAAATGACCTACGGACCCCCGAGTCAACTTCCAGACGCGCTTCCACTACCAGAATCATCATACAGAGCTATTCCTAGACTCAGAATCCTAAACAGACATTGATAACACTAAAATGCACTTCAACCCAAATTTATAAAATTCTTCCAAAAAGCTAACTTCCACAATAGGCGCTGAAACGCTCTCGGGTTATCCAAAACCTGATTCCGGCATACGTCTAAGTCCGAAATCAACGTACGAATCTGTTGGAATATTCAAATCCCGATTCTGAGGCCGTTTACTCTAAAATCCAATCTTAGTCAGTTCTTCCAACTTAAAGCTTTCGAAATAAGAATTTTCCTTCCAAATCAACTCTAAACTTCTCGGAATTCAATTCCGACCACGCGTAAAAGTCATAACACCTTAAGTTAAGCTGCTCATGGCCTCAAACTGCTGAACGACGCAGTAGAACTCAAAACGACTTGGCGGGTCAATACATTCTCTCCCACTTAAACATACGTTCATCCTCGAACGTGATATGAACTGCTCTGGAGTTGTCCGAAAGAACTGTTTAACACCTCGTGCACCTATCCGTGCTACCACAACTCAGTTGAGCACATTAATTCGATCAAATCTGAAGATGTTCTCTTTTATTCAAGAAAATAAGCTTAGAGCCCAGTTCCAACATACGGAATTCTCTGCCAGGCCTGCTTCTAACATACGAACACCGTATCAATCACCACACGATGTACCAGAACATGACTGCATACCTTTGCTGAATTCACACCATGCACCCCCATCATTCACAGGACCATAATAACATTCTCTAATCATAATAGCCGACATTCCGCAAATCTGATGCTCCCAATGCACCTCATAGCATATATAAGTCTTGTTCCAACTCTTGTAATACTGCCATGACGGAAGAGACATGTAGAAATTCATAACGAACTGTCGAGTCAACAAATCATTGAGTCTATACTCCTAACAAGAACCATTACCTCATTCTGGACCATACAACGATAGTTGCTTCTTAATATGCTTCATATAAACTCGATTTCACTTATCCTAGGTCCAATAATCTCGCCTCACCCGGTACAAGCGGCTCAGACAACAAGCCACCCCAAACATAACAAAAAAAACCTCACATAATGTCACAATGTGCCAATAAGCTACAAACTCGAACATGATACATAAGGAAAACGAACTCTAGAAGGGACTACTCAACCCACGCAACTAATTACACAACCAAAAAGGTGTTATAAACCTTCCTCAGAAAATGGAAAACAAAACACACAAAAATAGATGTAGGAAACTGTACTCAATATCACACTGTTGCGCGCATACAACCCGATCTTAAACAACATACCCGTGGAGGCGTGCCACTCGATCCACACATAAAATTTGCATAAGGAGATACTTATCAAGCTAAATTGCTCATTACTACAGAATACCGAACATTGGCCACAAGCACGCTAAGTGCTTAATACAATCCCTAGAGACAGACAGTGCCAAACGCTACAAAACTCAAGCACAACTAAGGTGCGATATATGATCTGAATATCAAGAGCCATCCTGCTCACATAACACCATCGCTACGCGGAACCTCGACATATATGAAGTTATCAAGATGTTTCACAACTCATACAACACAATATAATATTACATGAAATAGCCGATAAAGAAACAACATCCAACGTTCGAATACTCCTCCATGAAGAGTGCCATGTTGAAATGAACACATCTGGACTGATATATATAGCCCATATTCATATTTATATCCATTCACAGACCTCAAGCCGATTCTGATCGCACCATACTAGGCTAATAACCTCAAGGGTTCATAATAACCCATTTTTCCCACAACACCCAAGAACAACCATCATAAATGGAACAAACTTCCACGATCCACAACCAAATTAACCAAACGCCCTCCATGCATAAATCCTCAAGTTTGTGATATTACCACAATCTCCATACTTGGTCTAAATCCTCGATTAATCAAGTGACTACATGTCACATTTATATAATCTTTCAGTGGTACACGCTTCTACGACTTCCCGCACCGGGTAACAAGTCTGCACACCCATACCACCGGCCACACTAACGCTGTGAATCAAATCGAGAATCCACAATCGGTATGCAAAGCCTTTTACATAAGACACCAATCTCAGGTGACGCTGAAAACAATACTAGCTTACTCCAAACATCCAAATCCCCTTCCTGCTCATCCGAGCTCATAACATCCTTGTCAACACCAAACCGCAACCTTGATCCTCACTTTCAAACTTCATACTACTCACTGAGCCTAACATGCCAATATGTGATAGTACCAGAACTTCATCATAACCCCTGAACCACTAATATGGTAAACATTTCATCATATAGAAACCTTTTATTTATCTCATTCCAAGAGAACCATAGCAATACGCGAGTAAATTCTCATAACCGCAAAATATGCAAATCCTCAAGTAGTGGTCTAAACCACCATAACCCTTCCGGGATCTCCCTATACATAACATACCATAATACTTGAATACTTCTAAATTACGGCGGTTGTTAAGCCTCGCACATATCGCCATAAATCATATGCATAACTTAATAACGTTGAAAGAACTGATCACTGCCATCATTATGCTGATTCAACCATGGCTAACCAATATACCTTCTTCTAATTTATCCTTAACTTGCCTTATAAATAATAATAGCCTTATTCTTTACATCATGAACCTAACTTTGAACTCATCCCGAGTGACCCCATTCCACGAGACCATATTGTCTCCAAACCTATGAACCATTTCATGTCCTCCTTACACACACATTCGCATCTTGAACTGATACACTCATTCTGATAATTCCTCTACGAATCGGAAGTCATTTTCTCTCATTCCTCCAAATGCTACACTGCAAGCCGAAAATATCATAGAACATTCTGAACCTCTTATCATAATCCGCTGCAAAAGCTCGATTCTTAACCATATCTCGGGCTTGATATATGACCATGGTAGTATAATATATAAAGTATATATGAAGTATTTTAAAAATAAATAGAATTTTAAGTAATTTGTGGTAATTTTTAAATTATGCGGGTAATTGATTAATTACCGGGTAACAAGACATTACCCGGTTAACTAATAAGTGGATAAGATTAAAACCCTCCCCCAAGAAAACATGGCAAAAGGGCCACTACTTAAGAAATGACTCATGTTGAATTATGGGGAGGTGGCTATCAAAGACACATTTGATCTATTAGCAAAGTTGTAACTTATGTTAAAAGTCTAAAAGACTACTAGTTTTAGCACAATCATATTTTGGCTTGAAAAGACCTCAAAACATCAATATAGTCTTGGATAAAAGCCAAGAATGTGAGAAGATCAGAAAGCCTCAAAACATAAATATAGTTTTGGCTAAAAGCCAAGAACGTGAGAAAATCATAAATCAATTCAAACAAAACTTCATTTCTTAATTACCAAATCTAGTTGCTTTCAATTTTATCAGTACAGTAACCAAATTGTAGCTCAAGTAGACAATTCCATTTTCAAACCCAAATGATTCTTCAAGAATTAGAAACGTTTTCTTCCTAAAATTTAAATCCAAGCCAAAAACGCTAGAAGCAGATCCAAGTATAAATTTCATTCAAAAATTTCGCAGAAGCAGATTCGTTCAAATAATTCAAGGAACAGGTATGTTAAAGCTATCCTTTTTTTTTTGGCATGATCCATATGATACGAACGAAACGTGCAAATGTACAAATTCCATGAATTACTCTATTCATAAAAGTATTAGAGGTATCTATGTTCTTGAATTTCTATGTGTCATAATATTTTATTATCTTCTTTTCATGGGTCTCAGAATAATACGCAGTTGGAAAAGCTTATTCGGAAGGAATATCGAGATTATTATGTATTTTTCATGCATTTCACTCATTTATACATGTGCATTTACCCATGATCAGATGACGTTATATACGCGTATATATGTAAATATATGTATATGGGATATGGGAAAAGGTTAAGGCATTATATACGCACCACCACATGATCAGCTGGTATATGATGATGATGTTTCCCACAGTGACTGAAATATAATTCAAACGACGTTATATACGCGTATATATGTATATATATATATATATGGGATATGGGAAAAGGTTACGGCGTTATATATGCACCACCACCCGATCAGCTGGTATATGATGATGATGTTGCCCACAGTGGCTGAAATATGATTCAAATGGTGTTATATACGCGTATATATGTAAATATATGTATATGAGATATGGGAAAAGGTTACGGTGTTATATACACACCACCACCTGATCAGCTGGTATATGATGATGATGTTGCCCATAGTGGCTGAAATATGATTCAAACGGCGTTATATACGCATATATATGTATATATATATATATATATATATATATATATATATATATATATATATATATATATATATATATATATATATATATATATATATATATATGCATATGGGATATGGGAAAGGTTATGGCATTATATACGCACCACCACCTGATCAGCTAGTATATGATGATGATTTTGCCCACAGTGGCCGATATGAAATGATGGGATGCCCTCAGAGGCTAATGATATTATGAAACATGTACCTATGCACGACATGATATTCACTTGTATATGCATGATACTATAATTATTTCATGATATACAAATTTATTCAGACTTACATATTGAGTCATGTACTCCATATTTCTTTCATGTCTATTATGTACTTATTTATGTGCCTTACGTACTCGGTACATTTTTCGTACTGACGTCCCTTTTGCTTGGGGATGCTGCGTTTCATGCCTGCAGGTCCAGATAGACAGGTTGAGAGCCCTCCAAGTAGGCTATCAGCTCAGCTGAAGATGTTGGTGCGCTCCATTTGCTTCGTAGTTGCGTTTTTGGTTAGTATGATTTAGACGTGTATTATTTGGTATGGCGGGACTCTGTCCCGGCCTTTATGATATTTATGTACTCTTAGAGGCTTGTAGACATATGTCGTGTACGTGAAAGATTGTACGGCCTTGTCGGCCTATGCTTTGAGTTTATAAATGATCATGTTGACCTATTAGGCCTGTATGTCATGTGTATATGATGATGTAATAAGAAAGGTATGTTACATTGGTACTCGGTTGAGTAAGGTACCGGGTGCCCGTCGCGGCCCATTGGTTTGGGTCGTGATATTCGACCTCTTACCGGATAGCCAGTACAATTCTTTGTAAAAGCTCTGTCAGCACCACGCAGCCGTTAACCTGCTCACAAGAGATAACCCGCATGTGAAAATTACATGCCGACATCTCCCAACGACGCTGCACTGCACAATTACGACGAAATCAGTAACCCATCCTGAGCCTATGCTCATTCACTAGCTGTACAAGTCCATTCATTCCTCATGGACATCAACTAAACGTGCCACAATATCCTCCAACTCAAGGTCATGTTGTATCCTTCTCCATATCAAGCAACTCCTTTCTGTTGCATCCAACCTCCCGCCGTAAACTAGCCAATATTTCAAATTAAGCCCGTAGACCCAATCACCGTCCACTAAAATTCCCAAATCATTTAAAATTTTCCTCAAGGTGTGTAGTTATCCTGCCACTGAACCCATATGCTACTCTGCCACTCTCCCACTTTGGCCAAACTCTCTTCTTTAAGCAACTACTCGACTTCCGCTTCTTACACCTGACCTTCTGGAGATTTAACCATTGCATGACACTTCCCACATGCCCTTCCTCACCCTTTGCTGCCCAGTTGTTGCCTTAAATCAATAATCCATCTCTGTAGCACTTGAACTAATAGATCGCTACCCATTTTAACCCCTTCGTAGAGCATCTTTCTCGGGCCATCAATACCAGGAACACCGACTCAATCTTGAACCACCGCACACCGCGATCTCTGACAGCCACTTTCCCAGCACTAGTTCACAATACTCTGACCCCCAATAGCGAATAGAAGAAGACCATAATACTGGCGAACATAACACATTCAATCAAGGGCGACGACACCACACAACAGATGAAAATTCCACCACACTCGAATATGCCAAGTCTTGTTGCCCTATCAACCCAAATCTGAACATTCATAGTCCGATTACCTTTCCTCCGCCAGGAATAAAATACTGAACCTTTGGGTTATGCACTGCTTCGATGCATAGACAAGCATCCTACCATTTCACCAACATTGTACGATAGTGACGCATGAATCGTCATAACAATCAAATGTCAAATCTCAAAACCTTAGGTAATAGTGATACTAAGCTGAAACGATAGAACGGCCTTCCGCCAGGCAACTACAATAGCCCAATCAAATACGCAGGGAGAAACATCCTACACCACGTCTATAGTACCATTACAATTCCTCAAATTCCCGAGTTATAATAAGCGCCTCACGTCGCATAAGATTGAGTAGGAAAGAAACAAAGGCATAAGCCTCAAAGGAATCAAATCGTACGATGAGGAATCAAGAAGAGAAGTGCTGCTAATAGCCCCGTAGCCTCTTGAAGATAAGTACAGACGTCTCCGTACTGATCCGCAAGACTCTATTAGACTTGCTCATAACACGTGAGACCTAAGTAAACCTAGTGCTCTGATACCATGTTGTCACGACACAAAATCCATTAAGGGTCGTGATGGCGCCGGACACCACTGTAAGGCAAGCCAACACCAAGAAGTTAATTAAATTCTCATTTTAGTATTTTTAAAATTAATTTTTTTCCTTACATTAAACAATAAATAATGAACTTCACCGAGTAAATAATAATGTCTTTAACAAATTTTCAATAATGAATAATCCCATATACATCTCAGAACCCGGTGTCACGAGTGCATAAGTAATTTCTAGGAAATAAAAATACAATAACTATCCAGAATACAAATTGAACAAAAAAGAAAATACAATACTCTGAAAGAGACTCTGCTGGTTGCGGGTCGTCTCGAGAGATGCAACTCACCTAAGTCTCCGTATCAACCATGTTGCTGCGTCCAATGAGGCCACTAGACATACATGTGTCTGTGCAACAAAAATGCACAGCAAGTGTAGTATGAGTACAAAGATAACGCGTACCCAGTAAGTATCCAGTCTAAGCTCGAAGAAGTAGTAACAAGAGGTCAACTTCGATACTTACTAGTGGTCTAATAATATAATATCAATAATGTGAAAAGTCATGGATTTTATAAGGCGATTGAAAACTCAATAATCATGAAGCAGGTAAACAATTCTTTTGTTAATAAAAATCTTCAAACTTATTTCCATCTTTTAACAATTTACATCTCTGGCCGATGAGGTTGTATCAATTATCAATAATTCCAAAACAATCAATCAAGTCATGCGTAAATCATGCTGAGGTCGTACGGCCAGATCCAACATAATATTTAAACTGTGCACTGTTAGGGGGTCGAATGGCGCGAACTATAGATGCATATATTACCCCGCTATCGAATCATACTCGTGACATAGTCAAATATAAATAAAAGAATTACCCCCACTCGCGAATCATACGTGCGATGCGGTTACACATAGATAAATACATTCAAACAGTCAATCAAGAATTCATCAGGGAAACAATTACCTAAAGAAATGCAACTTCTTTATCAACGGTCCAGAAAATGATGTTTAGCCATTTTTAGAAATTCATTTACCAAGTTCGATATGATTAAGCATTTTAAATAGACAATAGGGTTACAAATATCGCAAGTATAGCATGCTTTTGGGTCCTGATTACCCGGACTTAAGCATAATAGTAGCTACGCATGGACTCTCGTCACCTCGTACGTACGTAGCCTGCACAAATAGGAGCACATATTTAATTACTTCACCTATGGGGATATTTCCCTCTTACAAGGTTAGAAAGGGGACTTACCTCGCAACGAAGTTCCATAACCGACTCCAACACAACTCTATCACCTCAAACCGATGCCCACTGCTCCAAAACTTGCCATTGATGATGAAAACCCCCTCTTGAAACCCTCCAAGAATCGCCCAAACCAAGAGAAAATGAAAGAAAATGGGCCAACTCTCGTTTTCTAAATAAACACACTGCCTAGTGATTCTTCTCACCTGCGGTCACTTGACCGCTTTTGCGATTCCGTAGGTGCGGACAAAATACCGCTTCTGTGGTTTTCTTCCGCTTCTGCGCCCCTTTCTTCGCTTCTGCGCTTGCACAGATGTAGCCACAACTCCGCACCTGCGGTCTTTTGCCTGACTGCCCAGCTTCACTTTTGCGACACCTAGGCTGCTTCTGCAGCTCCGCACCTACGGCCAAAACCTCGCAGGTGCGGTTACACCAGATATCAACTGCTTCAATTCTTCTTCAAATTCTAAATTCTACCCGTTAACCACTCGAAATCCACTCGAAGCCCTCGGGACCCCTTCCAATTATACCAACCAGTTCAAAAACATAACGTGGGCCTGCTCGAGGCCTCAAATCACATCAAACAACAATAAAATCATGAATTGCACTTCAATCCAAGCTTAATGAACTTTAAAACTTCAAACTTCTTCATTCGATGTCGAAAACTAGCAAATCACGTCTGATTGACCTCAAATTTGTTCACAAGTCGTAGTTGACATTACGGACCTACTCCAACTTCCAGAATCGGATTCTAACCCCGATATGAAAAAGTCCACTTCCAGTCAAACTCCTCAAAAACCATCAAAATTCTAACTTCCGCCAAACGACTCTAAAATGACCTACATACCCCCGAATCAACTTCCGGACACGCTCCTAATACCAGAATCATCATAAGGAGCTATTTCCAGACTCGGAATCCCAAACGGACATCGATAACATTGAAATGCACTTCAACCCAAATTTATGAAATTTTTCCAAAATGCTAACTTCCACAATAGGCGCCGAAATGCTCCCGGATCATCCAAAAACCAATCCGGGCATATGTCCAAGTTCGAAATCATCATACGAACCTGTTGGAACCTTCAAATCTCGATTCTGAGGTCGTTTACTCTAAAATTCAATCTTAGTCAATTCTTCCAACTTAAAGCTTTCGAAATGAGAATTTTCTTCCAAATCAACTCCAAACTTCCCGGAATTCAACTCCGACCACGCGTACTAGTCATAATACCTGAAGTGAAGCTGCTCATGGCCTCAAACTGCGGAACGACATGCTAGAACTCATAACGACCGGTCGGGTCGTTACAATAATAATAGGTATTTGTGGATAATTATTAAAAAAAAAGATAAATTACTTAATGATCATTATAACAAGTTAAAATTGCACCTACTATATTGTAAGAATTATTTACTTTGTCAGTATCTATAAACTTTCAGAATTGTTGTTCAATAATTTTTTTTATTATTCTACAGTTTTGGATCGTTTAAGCTTTACGTAAGCATTGAAGGATTCTCTTGGAATTAAAAATCTTATACTCTGAAATGGTAAGTCAAGTTATCTTGTTCATTTATTTAACAAAGAAAATGAGTTGATACCATTATGTTTCATACTTTCATTAACTGTTGTTATAGGTTATACATGTATGTTACAAAGGGGAGGTTATGGCAATGGCGGACCCAGAATTTTTATCAAGCGAGTTCAAAATGTAAAGAATCAAATATATAAAGAAGTCAACAAAAATTATATATTAATAAAATATATTATTACAACTGTCCTCTACGAGTTTTCATTTTCTGAAATGTATTCATAATAGTCTAATCAGAAATGGTGTTAAATATTTTTCTTTCTACATAATGTACCAAACAACCGCTCATGAATTCGTCATTCATTCGGTTTCGCAATTCACTCTTGATCAACTTCATCGCCGAGAAAGTTCTTTCAACTGTAGTAGTGACAACTGGTAGAAGCAAAGCAAATTTCACAAGGCGAACACAAATGGATAATTCAAGTGCTTCTTTTTCTTAACTAGTGTTTCAGAAAGATCAACAAGTCCTTGTAGATTTGAGAACCTTTCATCAAAATTGTGACGACCCGACCCGTTGTCTCATAGGTTACCGCTCCGTTTTTCCCATTCTCAGCTTCTTTATGCTTTATTATCCGTATCATATGTGATCGAGTTGGTTTGGAGTGGTTTTGATAAGAAATGAGACACTTAGTCTCTTTTAAGAAGGCTTAAGTTGAAAAGGTCAACCGGACATTGACTTATGAGTTATAGGGCTTGGATGTGAATTTCGATGGTTCGGATAGCTCCGGGAGGTGATTTGTGACATAGGAGTGTGATCGGAAGTGGTTTTGGAGATCCGGTGTAGAATTAGGCTTGAATTGGCGAAGTCAGTATTTTGGCGAATTCCGGTTGATAGGTTCCGATGGTCAGAATAGAATTCCGAGAGTTTTTCTAGCTTCTTTATGTCATTTCTGATGTGTGTGCAAAATTTCAGGTTATTCGAACATCATTTGGTCGGGTTTTTGATCGAAAGTGTATTTCGGAAGTTTTTGGAAACTTAGGCTTGAATTCGATGAGTTTTGGGTAATTTGATGTTGTTTGAGGTGTTTTGATGATTGGAACATGTTTGAAGTATATTATGAGTTATGTTGGCATGTTTAGTCGGGGTCTCATGAGTTTCAGATAAGTTTTGGAAGAGTTTTTGGAAGATTTTGCCGTTTTGAGCATAAGCATGTAATGATCCAAAGGTCCATTTTTAGTTCTAGAGATCGAAATTTGATTTCGACACTTCTGGAATTTTGATAATGAACTATAGGGCTGATCTGGAAAGTTTGGTCTAATTTCATCAAGTCACGATTGGGTTTTGACACGAAACATGAGTTAATTGTTTAACGAGTGAAATGGGTATTGAACTGAGCAAATGAGCTTCGAATTGAGTTTCGACTGAAGGTCTATGTTTGTATCATTATTTGTCACTCATAGGAACAAGAATCATCAAATTCCGAGGTCCCAGGCCCGAGAAATGAATTTTTGAGTAAAATTATTTTCTGAAAATATTTAAGAAAAATGGAAATGAAATTTGATTAGAAAGTGATGAAATTGGGCCCGTATTTTAGTTTCGGTGTTCGGTACAGGTCTTATATATGGTTTAAGCACTTTTTGTAAAGTTTGGTTGAAAACGGACGTCGTTTGACGTGTTTCGAACTCAAAATGGAAAATTTGATGTTTTATGAAATTTGAAAGAATTCTTGGATTTTAAAGCTTAATTCATGGTATATGACGTTATTTTGGCAATTGATCGCACGATTAAGTTCGTAGGATGTTGTTGAGTTAGTGCATATGTTTGGTTAGGAGCCCCGAGGGCTCGGGAGTGTTTCGGAGTGATTTCGGACTTAGGAAAATTTGGAAAAAAATTGCAGAAATAGTACCGTGAACAGTAACTGCACGTGAACAGTAACCGCATGGGTGAGCAGTGAGCCGTGAATAGTGCCGTGAACAGTGTCGTGAACAGTACTTCCGAAAAATTAGCATTTCATCCGCGAACCCAACCCATTTTTCCACCTTTTTTGAGCAACCTTGAGAGCTTTTGGACGGTAATTGAAGGGGTTTTGACGGGAAGTGATTGGAAGTAAGTCCTATGAACTAAATACATGATTATATTGTGAAATCATCCTTGAAATTCATGAAAATATAGCCAAATTGTAAGAAAATAGGGCTTGAAATTGAAATTCTAAATTTGGGATTTGAGGGGCCATTTGTGGTCCGATTTGAGAGATTTTTGTATGTATAGACTCGTGGCGAGATAAGGAACCCGATGACGTAAAAATTTCTGAGTTTCGAGACGTGGGTCCGGGGCTCGGGTTTTGCCAAATTCGTTAATTTTGATATTTTTCGAGTGTTTTCGATTGAGTATTGTTCCTTTAGCATAATGCAACATATTCGTTGTGATTTTGAGCAGATTCGTCGCACGAGGAGGCTAATTTGAGAGGCAAGGGCATAGCGAGCTAGAACTTTGTTCGGTTTGAGGTGAGTAATGAGTGTAAATGATGTCCTGAGGGTTTGAAGCCCCGGATTGCACATCATAGTGCTATATTGAGGTGAGACACGCGTTGGATGAAGAGCGCGGGGTCCTTTACTACTGGGGATTATGACTTGGTCCATCCCGTATTGATGATTTTACTGCATATTTGATTGAAACTGATTTGTTATCATCATGATTTGGGTTGTTTGCCATATTTGGGCTTCGTGCCAATTATTTGAATCCTTCGGGAATTTTTATCACTATTTCCTCACTGTTTTGACTTATATTTAAACTCAGTCCTGTTGATGATTATTGTTTTACAAACTCTGCCACTTTTATACAGATTTGAAACTCAAATGATATTTCTAAATGATATTTTGGGCTAAGAACTACTGTTTTACAAATGCCCAAGGGGCTTGTGATGATTTTCGGACTGAGTGAGGCCGAGGGCCATATGTGAGGATATGCTGAGTGATATGAGGCCGATGGCCTGAGTTACTATTTATGCCACGCGGTGGCTTGAGTGATGTGAGGAGGCTTTTAGGCCTTATGAGTGAAGTGAGAAGGCTTTCAGGCCTTATGTTATTATTGCGCTTGGGCTGTAGGAGCCCCTCCGGAGTCTGCACACCCACAGTGAGCGCGTGTACCCATGTGATTTAAGACAGTGGTAACAATGACACTGTATGATACAATTTGGTCAGGTAACAATGACTGACCAGGACAGTGGTAACAATGACACTGTATGATGCAATTTGGTCAGGTAACAATGACTGACTAGGAATAACACCGTGAGGTCAAGTAACAATGGCTAACCAGGAACTAATTTGTGCCCGAGGGGCAGGTACTATTCTATATGATTGCCTGAGGGGCGAGGTTTATATGTTCATTTTGCATACTCACTTGTCTTTTACTTGTTTAACTGTTGTATTTGTGCCCGAGGGGCGGATTTCTGTGCATAGTGGCACTAATTGTTTTGAAATTTATTTCACAACTGTTGAAAAGATCATTTTCAAAAGAGGTTTAAAACTGAGCCAAGGTATTTTCTAAAGAATTCACAATTTCACTGATTTTTCTCAAGGAGTTTTACACTGTCTCTATATAGCATGTTGGTTGCTTTACGTGATTTCTTGCTGCTCAGTTATTATTTACCTTTATTACTCACTGAGTTGGAGTACTCACTTTACTCTCTGCACCTAGCGTGCAGTTACAGGTATTTATTCACCCGGTAGCGGGTATTGGCTGCGTGGAGGTAGAGTTGTAGAGGTTTTAGCGAGGTGACTGCCAGTGTTCGCAGCACCACTGTCTTTATATATTATTCATTATTCTTGTTCAGTGTATTTCTAGACTGTAAAGTGGAAATTTCATTCTTATAGATGCTCGTGACTTGTGACACCCCGGTTAGGGCTGTGTCGGGCTGGACTTCCGCATTATTATCTATATTTATGTTAATTAACTGCTTTAAAAGATGAATTGGGTTAGACTGGATGGCCTTGTCTTCAAGGGAGGCGCCATCACGACCGGGTTCGGGGTTAGGGTCGTGACAAGTTGGTATCAGAGCCTAGGTTACATAGGTCTCACGAGTCATGAGCAGGTTTAGCAGAGTCTTGTGGAACGGTATGGAGACGTCTGTATTTATCCTCGAGAGGCTGCAGCCCTTTAGGAAAGACTTTATATTCTTGAATTCTTATCGTGCGTCTTTGATTCAGCTTGAAAAAGTGACTCTTATAATTCCTTCCACGTGTTCGTATGCGCGAACGAGCGCTCAGTATTAGATGTGCCTTGATGGCTTGTGATTCTCTGATCGAAGGGAGAGATGTGACCTCTATGAGTTGATGTTGGGCCAGTCTGAAGGACTTGAGGACGGATCTTTGCCTATGGCTTGAGCACCGAGGTGCTAATTGTGCGAGCAAGTGTTTTGAACTTATATGTCTGGTATTGTCCCTATTAGTGGGAATGATGGTTGGATAGCTACGTGAGGAGTATGTTAGTACTGCGAGATATATCTATATGACTTAGAAGTGATGAGGAAGGGCTGCAGGATGATAGATGAACTATTAAGTGTTTGATTTTCATTGTGATTATATGTGTAGCCCCGAATTCTGGGCGCGTGGAGAATCTTTTCATGTCTCCTATTTGGAGTGAAGTGAATTTCATGTTATGGTATGAGTTTAGACTCAGAAAGATTAAGTGATTGTGTAATGTGTATGACCGTGGAAGGTATACAAAAATGTTAATTGGAGGTGAAGCAGGTAGGTTATCTCCTGAGGAGTGTCCTAAAGTGGTGCGATCCTTATGTTGTTTATTAGAAGATCTCATTTACAAGTGAAGAATATGCATTGAAATCTAAATTGGGCCTCCTAAAGAGTGGGCTTAACTGTTGTGTGAGTGAATGCAAGAATTGCAGAAGAGTTAAAATTCTAGATGATTCGTGTTTGCACAAGCTTATGAAGAGTGAGTTTAATCTCACTATGGTATTACGACAGCAATAGAGTATATGCGTTGTGAATTATTGAGTGCGTTTTGATCTATGGCTTTGAGCCAAGTTGGGGAGTTTGCTATTAATTAAGTCGATTGCATGGTTATGTGCTATATTGGTTCCAGTTTGAGGCGTGTTGGTGAGTCAGTTATGGCTTACGGAGATTTAAGGTCGATCAGGCGGTGGCCGGGCTCATTTTTATGCTATTCCAGGAAGGACAGATGTTATTGCTTCAGATGATGTCATTATAGGAATTGTTCCAGTCTGCCACAGAGATGCCTTTGTATTATTCGATCCCGGTTCCACCTATTCTTATGTGTCCTCATATTTTGCTCATTATTTGGGTACACCCCTGGAGTTTCTTTCTTTATCTGTTCATGTATCTACCCCAGTGGGCGATATTGTTGTTGTGGACCGTGTGTACCGGTCATGTGTTGTGATTATTGAGGGTCTGAAGACCCGAGTTGATCTACTGCTATTGAGCATGGTGGATTTTGATGTTATATTGGGCATGGATTGGTTATCTCTGTGTCATGTTATTCTAGACTGTCATGCTAAGACAGTTACTTTGGCTATGTCAGGTGTACCGCGGATCGAGTGGCGTGGTATGACTGATTATGTTCCTAGCAGAGTAATTTCTTTCTTGAAAGCCCAGCGTATGGTTGGGAAAGGTTGTCTGTCATATCTAGTTTTTGTGCGAGATGTTGGAGCTGAGACCCCTAGTATTGATTCTGTCACAGTTGTGAGGGATTTTCCCAATGTATTTCCTGCAGACCTGTCGGGCATGACACCGAATAGGGATATTGATTTCGGTATCGACTTGGTGCTGGGCACTCAGCCCATTTCTATTCCACCGTACCATATGGCACCAGCGGAGCTGAAGGAATTCAAAGAGCAGCTTCAGGAACTCTTAGAAAAAAAAGGGGGGGTTCATTCGGCCTAGTGTGTCACCTTGGGGTGCACCAGTCTTATTTGTGAAGAAGGAGGATGACACAATGAGAATGTGCATTGATTACAGCCAATTGAATAAAGTAACAGTGAAGAACAAGTACCCTTTGCCTCGTATTGATAGCTTGGTTATGCGCGAACAGATTTGAAAGTTTTCTTGATGGTTTTTACCATGGTTCAAGCCGGATATCTTCCGTGGTGCGCGGACCATATTGTATATTATGAACCCCTCATAAATGGGAGAAAATAGAAGATTTCTAACTGCCGGAATGTAATTTTCCTATAGCCCGGAAATTCTAATGATATTCTTGCATTTTCAAATGATGGCATAATAGACGTGGTATGTTATGCATGTTTAATATTTTCATGTACGAGGTGACAGTTCATTCTTGAAGAAAAGGACATGAATTCTGGATAGAATAGTCAGTTTCAAATATTTAGATTGAATGTTATAACTGCTCGGTAAGACCTGAGAAGGATGCACGTTACATTATGATTAATAGATGTCTATTGCCGTTTCAACGCTCACTTGGTTGATCGACTACCAATATTTCGATCTTGTTATGTATTTAGAACATTTTTGAAAATAATTATCTTGGGATGATTGTACTTGAGGGACGTGTCAGTCATTTGGGTGCTAAGGTTGTGATCAGTTACAGTGATTTATGTGATCTATGAATTTGGAGACGGGGAGTTCTCAAAAATATACTATTTCGGGATTGTGGCATGTTGAGGAGAGTATTTTATCTAACTCATTGGATGCACTAGTCGAGCTAATTGATGGTGATAACTATACGCTGTGAGCACAGATATATGTGAGGTTTGAACATGTGTGCAAGCATCGAGCCAATATTCGTGCTCGGAAGATACGTAGGCTATGATATGCCTAGAGTGGGATATTGAGCTTAAAGGTATAATGTTTCTCGTATTCGTAACTTTGTTAAGAACTATCTGGACTATACTTGTTATTTCCAAGATGCTAAATTTCAGAACAAACTTGGTAATTACTAATTCTGTGCTAACTTGCTGATTTGAGCTATGACAGTGCAGTTTGCTCATGACTACGATATAGAGTGTTATTTATGCCAGTCCAGGAGCATGAGAATCTTGTTTCACTTAGCATATACATGTGTACTTGCTGGATTACTTCTATATGATATGCTTGGATTGGAGGTTTGTGATTGTGCCAGGTGGATTATGTTATTGGCAATTAAGTTGCTCGTGAAGTTAATGTCAATGTGAGCTATAGAAGAGCCGGTTATTATTATTCTATTCATGTATCTTGGTTCCATTGTGTTTGACGAGCTCATAACATATCGTTGGGGTGGTACTTATGGAACTTGCAAAGCGGCTCTCTTCTTTGAGGTATTTTCCCTTTCTGGGGTAACCGGATGGTGCAATAGTGAGGTTTACTGGTATGGCATTGTATTATGTACTTCTCTGTGGTCATGATGATTCGCTTGTGGTACTAGACATCAAATTACGCTTGGTTGATATGGGAAATGGTTATGGCTTACCGCGTGATTTAGTCATCATTGGCAGCATATGAAAGTGTGAGATGAGACTTTAGTTGATAAGAGTTTTTCTATCGGCATTCAGGTGTTGTGTGCAGCTGTTGTGATTAGGAGTTATCACTACAAGTGTTTGAGTTATGTGGTCTATCATGTAATAGCACCTGAGGTTGCAGGTGTGGGTTATTACAACTTGTTCGGGCTTATTCACAGTATAAATGTGGGATTCTGATCATATGAAAGATTTCAAAAGTGGAAACGTGGTCCTATGGCTTATGGGCTAGATTGGATTGCAAAATTTAAGTTACAATGTATTGTCGGACCTATATGAGATAGGGTGACGTGGGATCACCCCTGGGTATATGTGTGGCGAGGTTACTAAGCGATTGTATGGCTATTGGGACAACTTTGGGCACGTTCGAGGACGAACGTTTGTTTAAGTTGGGGAGGATGTGACGACCCGACCCGTTATCTCATAGGTTACCGCTCCGTTTTTTCCATTCTTAGCTTCTTTATGCTTTATTATCCGTATCTTATGGGATCGAGTTGGTTTGGAGTGGTTTTGATAAGAAATGAGACACTTAGTCTCTTTTAAGAAGGCTTAAGTTGGAAAAGTCAACCGGACGTTGACTTATGAGTTAGAGGGCTTGGATGTGAATTCCGATGGTTCTATTAGCTCCGGGAGGTGATTTTTGACTTAGGAGTATGATCGGAAGTGGTTTTGGAGGTCCAGTTTAGAATTAGGCTTGAATTGGCGAAGTCAGTATTTTGGCGAATTCCGGGTGATAGGTGAGATTTTTATCCGAGGGTCGGAATAGAATTCCGAGAGTTACTGTAGCTTCGTTGTGTCATTTCTGATGTGTGTGCAAAATGTCAGGTTATTCGGACATCATTTGGTCGGGTTTTTGATCGAAAGTGTATTTCGGAAGTTTTTTGGAAACTTAGGCTTGAATTCGATGAGTTTTGGGTAATTTGATGTTGTTTGAGGTGTTTTGATGATTGGAACAGGTTTGAAGTATATTATGAGTTATGTTGGCATGTTTGGTCGGGGTCCCATCAGTTTCAGATAAGTTTTGGAAGAGTTTTTGGAAGATTTTGCCGTTTTGAGCATAAGCATGTAATGATCCAAAGGTCCATTTTTAGTTCTAGAGATCGAAATTTGATTTCGAGACTTCTGGAATATTGATAATGAACTATAGGACTGATCTGGAAAGTTTGGTCTAATTTCATCAAGTCGCGATTGGATTTTTGACACGAAACATGAGTTAATTGTTTAACAAGTGAAATGGGTATTGAACTGAGCAAATGAGCTCCGAATTGAGCTTCGACTGAAGGTCTATGTTTGTATCATTATTTGTGACTCATAGGAACAAGAATCATCAAATTCCGAGGTCCCAGGCCCGAGAAATGAATTTTTGAGTAAAATTGTTTTCTGAAAATATTTAAGGAAAATGGAAATGAAATTTGATTAGAAAGTGATGAAATCGGGCCCGTATTTTAGTTTCGGTACTCGGTACAGGTCTTATATATGGTTTAAGCACTTTCTATAAAGTTTGGTTGAAAACGGACGTCGTTTGACGTGTTTCGAGCTCAAAATGGAAAATTTGATGTTTTATGAAATTTGAAAGAATTCTTGGATTTTAAAGCTTAATTCATGGTATATGACGTTATTTTGGCAATTTGATTGCACGGTTAAGTTCGTAGGATGTTGTTGAGTTAGTGCATATGTTTGGTTAGGAGCCCAGAGGGCTCGGGAGTGTTTCAGACTTAGGAAAATTTGGAAAAAAATTGCAGAAATAGTACCCAGTGAACAGTACCGTGAACAGTAACCGCGCGTGAACAGTAACCGCATGGGTGAACAGTGACCCGTGAACAGTGAACCATGAACAGTGACCCCTGAATAGTGTCGTGAACAGTACTTCCGAAAAATTAACATTTCATCCGCGAACCCAACCCATTTTCCCACCATTTCTGAGCAACCTTGAGAGCTTTTGGACGGTAATTGAAGGGGTTTTGACGGGAAGTGATTGGAGGTAAGTCCTATGAACTAAATACATGATTATATTGTGAAATTATCCTTGAAATTCATGAAAATATAGCCAAATTGTAAGAAAATAGGGCTTGAAATTGAAATTCTAAATTTGGGATTTGAGGGGCCATTTGTGGTCCGATTTAAGAGATTTTTGTATGTATAGACTCGTGGCGAGATAAGGAACCCGATGACGTAAAAATTTCTGAGTTTCGAGACGTGGGACCGGGGCTCGGGTTTTGCCAAATTCGTTAATTTTGATATTTTTCGAGTGTTTTTGATTGGGTATTGTCCCTTTAGCATAATGCGACATATTCATTGTGATTTTGAGCAAATTCGTCGTACGAGGAGGCTAATTTGAGAGGCAAGGGCATAACGAGCTAGAACTTTGGCCGGTTTGAGGTGAGTAATGAGTGTAAATGATGTCCTGAGGGTTTGAAGCCCCGGATTGCACATCATAGTGCTATATTGAGGTGAGACACGCGCTGGATGAAGAGCGCGGGGTCCTTTACTACTGGGGATTGTGACTTGGTCCATCCCGTATTGATGATTTTACTGCATATTTGATTGAAACTGATTTGTTATCATCATGATTTGGGTTGTTTGCCATATTTGGACTTCGTGCCAATTATTTGAATCCTTCAAGAATTTTTATCACTATTTCCTCACTGTTTTGACTTATATTTAAACTCAGTCCTATTGATGATTATTGTTTTACAAACTCAGCCACTTTTATACAGATTTGAAACTCAAATGATATTTTGGGCTGAGAACTACTGTTTTACAAATGCCCAAGGGGCTTGTGATGATTTTCGGACTGAGTGAGGCCGAGGGCCATATGTGAGGATATGCTGAGTGATATGAGGCCGAGGGCCTGAGTTACTATTTATGCCACGCGGTGGCTTGAGTGATGTGAGGAGCCTTTCAGGCCTTATGAGTGAAGTGAGAAGGCTTTCAGGCCTTATATTATTATTGCGTTTGGGCTGTAGGAGCCCCTCCGGAGTCTGCACACCCACAGTGAGTGCGGGTACCCATGTGATTTGAGACAGTGGTAACAATGACACTGTATGATGCAATTTGGTCAGTTAACAATAACTGACCAGGAATAACACCGTGAGGTCAGGTAACAATGGCTGACCAGGAACTAATTTGTGCCCGAGGGGCTGGTACTATTCTATATGATTGCCCGAGGGGCGAGGTTTATATGTTCATTTTGCATACTCACTTGTCTTTTACTTGTTTAACTGTGGTATTTGTGCCCGAGGGGCGGATTTCTGTGCATAGCGGCACTAATTGTTTTGAAATTTATTTCACAACTGTTGAAAAGATCATTTTCAAAAGATGTTTAAAACTGAGCCAAGGTATTTTCTAAAGAATTCACAGTTTCACTGATTTTCTCAAGGAGTTTTACACTGCCTCTATATAGCATGTTGGTTGCTTTACGTGATTTCTTGCTGCTCAGTTATTATTTACCTTTATTACTCACTGAGTTGGAGTACTCACTTTACTCTCTGCACCTCGCATGCAGTTGCAGGTATTTATTCACCCGGTAGCGGGTATTGGCTGCGTGGAGGCACAGTTGTAGAGGTTTTAGCGAGGTGACTGCCAGCGTTCGCAACACCACTGTCTTTCTATGTTAATCATTCTTCTTGTTCAGTGTATTTCTAGACTGTAAAGTGGAAATTTCATTCTTATAGATGCTCGTGACTTGTAACACCTCGGTTAGGGCTGTGTCGGGTTGGACTTCCGCATTATTATCTATATTTGTGTTAATTAACTGCTTTAAAAGATGAATTGGGTTAGACTGGCTGGCCTTGTCTTCAAGAGAGGCGCCATCATGACCGGGTTCGGGATAGGGTCGTGACAAAAATCACGAACATCAACAATATAAGTTTCAAGTTGATTCTTGAGCGCAACTATTATATTCTTATCAAAATAATCAGGATACAATTAGCCATCATCAATATCTTGTTTATTTCAAAACTGAAAAATGAATCAACTGGATTTAAGCAAGCTACTCCAACAAGCAAGTTCGTTGTCACCTCATTAAAACGAGCATTGAGTTCTTGAACTTGCCAATCAATAATCTTAAAAAATATATCAACACGATAGTGATGTAAAATAGTATAATCAGCAATTTTGCGTCGAGATCTTTCGGAGTTAACATAGAAGTCATCAAAGTTTGGTATCAAAATATTATACTTAACACAAAATGCAGACACCTTATCAATAAGTAAACCCCATTCTTCTTCTCTTAGCTTTTGCAGTCGTTTCTTTGCCGATTCAAAAAGTAGAATAGCATTTGCAATATCTTGCTCTTTTTTTGTAAGGATGTATTAAGCTTATTTGTGATCCCCAAAACATCTCTCATTAGGTGCAACATGAAAGCAACCTCAAATGTTTGACAAGTGATAAGATATCCCTTTGCCTTAGCTCTTTCTTCTAAAGTCCAGGCATCAACAATAATAGTATCAAGAACATCAATAATTGAGCCAAAAATAGAAATAAAGTTCTTAAAATTTTTGTATTGCAAACCCCAACGAGTATCGGGAGCTCTGGCAAGACCAAGTTCTTGATTCAAAACCCTACCAGTTTCAAGTTCGCCCATGTCTAATGCCTCTTGAACTTTTTCTGCTTGAGATTCTCGAAGATCATCCATACGTTTGTAAGAACCTCCCACTATATTCAATACATTAGAAACCAACAATACAAGTTCTCCCACTTCAAGACACTTTTTGGATACCGCAACAAGAGTCAATTGAAGTTGGTGTGCAAAATAATGAATGGAATAAGCGGATTTACTTTCTTGTTGAATCAAAGTTTCGAGGCCACCTAAATCCCCTTGCATGTTGCTTGCTCCATCATAGCACTATCCACGCACATAAGATAAACTCAAAGAATGTTGAGCAAGGTAATCAATAATTGCTTTCTTTAAACATAAAGCACTATTATTACGAACATGAACGATCCCAATAAAATGCTCCACCACAGATCCACATCTATTAACATATCGTAAGACAATATCTAATTGCTCTTTGCGTGATACATCACATGATTCATCAACTAGCAATGGAAAAAAGTCTCCATTTAGATCGTCCATGATTGCTTTAATTGTTTCAATTTTACATGTAATGATAATGTCTTTTTGAATTTTATGAGAGATCAACTGATCATTTTTTGGAGCCTTTTTCAACACAAGATCACGAATTTTATCGCACCTCTCTGCATACCATGAAAGAATCTTAAGAAAGTTACCCTTGTTTAATGATGATTCATCTTCACGATGTCCACAGAATGCCAATCATTGATTCAATAGGAGTCTTACAACCTCAATTGAAGCCTTCAAGAGAATTTTGTATTCAAGCTTGGTTTGACTGGATTGCCTATCAAATGAAGTTTGAATGAACTGTTTTTATTTTAATAGATCTTCACATTTCCTTTTTTTATGATTATGAATACTGCTCGACTTACCAACATGCATATCGAATCTCTTCTTTTTTTGCCAACTCTTAAATCCTAAACTTGAAAATACATCGCCTCCACCTTGATGAATGTCTTCATCTTGAAACAAGTAACAATATAAATAATAAGATGCATCTTCTATCACACTGTACTCCAACTAATTACGATATTCATCAGACCATTTAGGATTGAAACGGCGCTTTAAACCCAAAAAATCGCTTTGAGGAAACTTATGATGTCGGGGTTGGTTCCTCGGAGATATTCTCTTCTAATCTCATCATGCTCATTTGGATGATAATCTCTAATAGGTATTATCTCCTTTGGATCAGTCGGTAAAGAATCAAGATATATTCCTTGTCTTTGTCTTTTAGAGGATTGAGGTTGCTCTTCTAATTGGTTCAAATTTTATTCCACGGGAGTAGCAATTGGAGAGGATGAACTTGGTTGTGGCAACTTGGAAGATACTGGATGGTAAATTCTCTTCATTGTAACACAAACTAGATTACCAAATTAGAATTAGAATTAGAAGAATAATTTTGTATATGTTTAACCTTAAATTTAAACTAGAAGAATTAATGTGGCCGAAGACAACCCAAGTAACTATCACTCATCAGATTACAGAACGTTGCGATGAAATTTTCATTCATGGATAATAATAAAGGTGAAACCTAATAGTGAGAATTTCTTATATCATCACCTTAGACATACAATAATAGGCAATTGTTTAAATAGTAATTCTAATTTGATAGTCTAATTAAAATGCAATCAATAATCTAATATAATCGGTTAAAATACATTGATGTGTAAAAAATCATTGTGTTTAAGTATAATCTGTTTCAACATTTCTTGCTTGAGAAGACTTTTTATACTTTCATTATATTCAAACTGAAAAAGGATTTCTCACTCAAAACCAACAACAATAATCTGAAATTTTCCATAACTAAAGAGAAAAAGTATTTAACTGCTCAATTGAAGCAAATTTATTATTCTCAATTTCTCAGTCAAAACCCATTAAAACAATCTGAATTTTTTTCCAAAGAATAAATTACAAAAATCTGCAATATAAGCAAGTGAGAAACCTGATAGTGACAATTGACGGACTCACGGCGAGAGACGAAGAGAGGCGACCCAATGAGAAGCGGCAGTGGCTTATGGCTAATGAAGGAGACGACTATGAAGCAATGTTCTTTGAAATTGAACTACAACAAAGAGAAGAAAGCACATAGAGGTGAAGGAAATTTATTGGGATTAAATCTTTATGCAAAAGAGGAATAAATACTACAAATTAGAAAAAATAGAATTGGTTCTTATTGATCACCTGAACTTTTTAGTTAGATACCAAGATGAAGCCCTTTGTCTTTGAGGGAGATGACCTTCTCGGTAGACGCTACCGGAGAAAGTGATTCTCTTTGACATTGACGAGAGAGAGAGAAAAAATGAGAGAGAGAGGCATCGAAGGCTTGAGATTAGAGATTCTGATCCTTTTCTAATTTGGGGAATTGAGGTATATTTTATAAAAAAAAAATAAACAACGTCGTTTTATGGGAAAAAGACCTATATTAAAAAAAGAAAAGAAAAATAGAGGTCATACGTAACTAGCTGGTTTCAAACTCAGGACCATGTGAAAAATTTGAACCCTCTTTACCAGCAAGCTAGGCGATTTACTTGTTTGAAGCGGGTTCAAAATAATTTTTATACCTTTACTTTTTTGAAGATAGAAAAAATATACCTATATACACAGTGTTATTTTTCGACGAAGCGGGTTCATATGAACCCTCTTGACTCCATGTGGGTCCGTCCCTGGGTCGTGGTAATGCTGTTTTTTACAACAACAAAAAATTAAAAATATATAGACGACTATGGATAGTTAACTGAGTCCTTTACTCAAATGGTCACTCAACTATCCCAAATTATATGCTAAAGTCACTTTTTTCGTTTGTAACAACAAAGTCACTTAACTATGTCTATAGCACTCAGAATGTCACTCAACTAGATTTTCTAAATTTTTGACTGTCAAATACCTATTTTACCCTCTAAATTATTAATTTTTTAACTTTTTAAATATTATAATATTTTTATCTTTTTAATCTACATTGTGAACTTACCTATAGAATAAATATATTTTATTTATAAAATAAAAAATAAAAAATTAGGGTCATCACTTGATTTACAAGATAATTCTGTATTTCGAGACCTTAAAAACCTCCTTTTATCTCACATTGGTTTGCATGCACGATCTGGGCATATATCCGGAATGCTTTTATATGAAAATTTGATAAAAATACTAATTTTACCTTTAAAATTAAATCTAAGTTGACTTTGGTCAATATTTTGGGTAAACAGATTCAGACCTATAATTTGACGGTCCCGGAGGGTCCATAGAAAAATATGGGACTTGGGTGTATGCCCGGAATTAAATTCCAAGGTCCCAAACTCGAGACATAAATTTTTGAAGAAAATTGTTTAACTAAAATTATAAAAGTTTTTGGAAATTTAAATGTGATTGAGTTTCATGGTATCGAGCCCGTATTTTGATTCCAGAGCCCGGTATAGGTCTTATATGGTATTTAGGTTGTGCCTGTAAATTTTGGTAAGAAACGGAATTCATACGACGCGAATCGGACTCTCGGTTGTGAAATTTGAAAATTAAGAGTTCTTGAGATTTTTCTTTGATTTTGATGCTAAACTTGAAGTTCTAGGTGTTATAGCAGACGGTCAGACGATGGTTGTATCCTAGGTTTGGCGATTTGATCGCACGAGTAAGTCCGTATGATATTTTTAGATTACTGTGCAAGTTTGGTGTGGAGTCCTGAGAGCTCGGCTGAGTTTCAGATGGGGTTCGGGATGTTTTGGACTTAGAATTTCTGCTGTCATAGTTGTTGCAGGCGCACAATGATTTTGTTCTTCGCATTCGCGTGGCTTCACTCGCGAACGCGTAAGGAAAATTTCCTCAAGAGTCATTTTGTTCTTCGCGAATGCGAAGCTCTGGTGGGTTACCCTTCACGAACTCGTTCTGGCACACGCGAACGCATAGAGTTAGTGGGCCTGGGGGAGGGAGCTCGATTTGTTCTATGCGAACGCGACCGTTTGACCACGAACGCGAAGGCCTGAGGAGCTAAAGCTCCGCAAACGCGGGCCATCCAACGCGAACGCGAAGGCCATTTGCGCCTAACCCATCGCGAACGCGGCAGGCCCATTGCGAATGCGATGATGGCCTGTCCAGTCTTTTTAAAGCAGATTTTAAAAAGAATGGGCAGAACCCATTTTCTTCATATTTTCGAACTACCAAGACCTAGAGGCGATTTTCTTCACACAAATTCATTCCCAAAGTGTTGGTAATCAATTCTAAAACTCTTTCAATTACCCAATATTTTTCATCATGTTTTAATCAAAAATCAAGAATTTTCATGGTAGAATTTGGGAATTTGGGTAGAGTTAGGGCTTTTGAATAATTGGAATTTGGACCTCATTTTGGGGTCGAATTTAGAAACTAATTGTATATTCGGGCTCGTGGGTGATCAGGTTTTGGTCTGAACCTCGAGTTTTCACCAAGCGGGCCCGGGGTCAATTTTTGACTTTCTGAAAAAAATGATAGAAAACCTATAATTTAGCATTGGGGTTGAATTCTTTAGCATTTATTGATGTTGTTAAATTGAATTAGGTTAGATACAAGTAAATTGGAGGCAAAATCTAAAGAGAAAGCGGGGCTTGAGGCTTGAGTTTGGCCGTGGAAGTTGAGGTAAGTGTATGGCCTAACCGTAGCTTGAGGGAATAGGTGTTGTGTCTTAATTGTTGTGTGTTAATGTCGAGTACGACGTATAGGTGAAGTGATGAGTATCTATACGTTGGTGTCAAGCATGCCCGTGAGTCTTATATTCAAACTTCTTGTGATTTTATTATGTACTGATCATGCTTAACTTGATGGTTAGCAATTGTGGTACAAGATTTATAATGAATTCTTAGTAATTGGTAATTGTAAAGTATTGGCTCAGGTTGAGGTCTATTTTGTGAATTAACTGTGGAAACTGGATTGGTTGTAGTTGATTCCCTTGCCGGGATATTATTGTTAGGATATTGTTTCCCTTGTCATTGCTTGTGATATTGTTTCCCTTCCCGGGATATTATTGTTATATCATTATTTCCTTGCCGAGATTCTTTTGTGATTGGTATTGATTTGTATATTTGGATCAGGTTGTGAGCCTCAACAATATTATATGGGATCGGATTGCATGCCGCAGCAAGGAGTAATAAGGGAGGACAGGTGGGGTCGGGTTGCACACCGCAACAGTACTATATGATTTGGATTGGGTTGCACGCTGCAACAGTTTTATATGATTTGGATCAGATTGCACGCCGCAACAATATTATATGATTTGGATCGGATTGCACACCGCAACAATAAAGAATAAAAGTGGATATTGATTCGTTACTATTTTTCTTATTCTTACTGATGCGAAATTTAAGATGTTCTTTAGGGTTTTCTACTGAAATTCTGTTGGTACTTGATATTCCCCGCAACATGTTTCCCCTTCCCATCTTTAACTACTAGTTCCCGTTATTATTATTTGTCGTATATGCTTTAACTGCACAAGTTTATTTGGTAGTCTTGTCCTAACCTCATCACTTCTTCGCCGAGGTTAGGCTCGACACTTACTAGCACATGGGTTCTATTGTGTTGATACTACACTCTGCACTGTGTGCAGATCTCGATACCGAAGCTTTTGGACCATAGCGGGGTTGCTGCCTTCAGTCCAGCGGAGACCCGAGGTAGTCCTGCAGACGTCCGCAGGCCTTGGCGTCCCCTTCTATCTTTTCTATTATGTTTTTATTTACTTCAAAGACAGGCTTGTATCTTTCTATTCAGATCACTGTTTGTAATATTCGTAGATGATCCGTGACATTGTGACACCAATTCTGGTTAGAGTTGTATTTTGGATTTTTGCACTAGCATTTAGTTAAATTATCAGATTTCGTCTTCCGCATTTTATTTTATTTTTTATTATTATTATTATTATTATTCCGCTGTTGATCGCATGTTAATTTGAAATTGTTAAAAGATTAAGAAAAAGGGGTAATAAAACCTATAACACTCGGCTTGTCTAGCTTTTACGAGTAGGCGCCATCACGACTCCCGAGGGTGGGAAGTCCGGGTCGTGACATCAGCTCATATAATGACGGAATAATAATATAATTGAGCATAATTTTCAAGAATATATAATGTATATTATAAAAATACCTTTATTTAAATAATTATTTTTATATTATGTGCATGAAATATATATTTTACAACCTTTATTTTCTTTCATTCTCAATTGCGTAAATAAATTTTTGAATTTTTGTTGTTAATACTAAAATTATTACAAATAAATTATTCTAATTAATTTTATTACTATGCTCATTATTTTGTTATTCCAGCATTATATATGCTTAAATACCTTTTATTTTTTTAATTTATAAATAAAATTTATTTATTGTACATGTAAGTTCATAATATAAATTAAAAAGGGAAAGATCATAATATTAAAAGGTTAAACAAAATAAGAAGAAGAAGACATAATTTAGAGGGTAAAATAGATATTTGGCAATCCAAAATTTGGAAAATCTGGTTGAGTGACCTTCTAAGTATTTTAGACATAATTAATTGACTTTGTTGTTACAAAAGAAAGAAAAGTGATTTAGGATAGTTGAGTGACCATTTGAGTAATAGGTTATACGTGTATGTCACAAAGGGAGGTCGTGGTAATGCTCTTTTTTTAAAAAAAAAAAATAAATTAAAAACATATAGACAACTATGGAGAGTTAACTCTATCTTGCGTTTATTTTGTAAAATCATTCTTTTATAAATAAAAAAATATTATTTTAATTGCATTTTGACAATTGAAACCCCTCATGGTTGACTCATTGACTAGCACATTTTAGTATCTTATGTCACGCCGGAATTATAATTTTAAGAGAAAATTTCACCCTAAATAGTCAAGTCAATATACAACCATGGAAAATGATCTGTTTTTAACGGATTATATATATATTATGTATTACGGATTACTTTAGTTTAAGTAGTTGGGTGGATG